>NC_086370.1:1183258-1450528 GCF_036324505.1 Eleginops maclovinus
ACATTATGATGCTAATAAAGGTTAACGTCAACTGCTAAGTAAACATTGGTAGTGTTAAAAGTCTAGTAGTAGTGAAAACCTCCGAACTTATATTTCGGGCAGTGAAATAACAGCGAATCTTCACCCAAAATGGCGAGACCATGACCTAGATGGAAAGTACTAGATGGGTTGGTCTCATGTAAGGGCTTTGAGCTCACTACCACAGACCACAAGTCAGATAATGTTTGTGTTTACATGACATTTCCTGACATTGACTTATCCATAAGTCAAGTGGATCTCAGGTCAGTTCAAAACTGAACAGACTAATAAAGAAGGTCAGCTCTGTCCTGGGGAGTCATCTGGACACTGTGGAGGTGGTGGGAGACAGGAGAATGGCAGCCAAACTGTCCTCCCTGCCGGACAATGTGTCCCAACCCCTCCAGGACACCCTGTCCGCACTGTGCAGCTCCTTCAGCGACAGGCTGCTGCACCCGCGGTGTCTCCCGGAGAGATAACGCAGGTCCTTCCTTCCTGCAGCCATCAGATTTTACAACCAGCATGGCCCTTGGTAGACCCCCCATACATACAAAAAAAAAAAAACTGACTAGTTGTGCAATAACAATTTATGTGCAATATATAAACATAAATGTGCCATTATCAATAACTGTGCAATGTAACCTGGCTGCTATATATCCTTACAGGATTTGTATTTTGTAAATCGTGTGTTTTTCTTTATCTTGGTAAAAAAAAAATTACCGGTAATGCATATTTTCTTTTGTAAAGCTGTCTTTGGCTCTGTTGCTGCCGTAGCAAATTAAAATTTTGAGTTGGCTGTTGGCTAGTGAGTTGTAGTTATGAATGTACTTTAAGTACTTTTAGGATCACAATGATGATATGACATAACAGACCCTGCAGATGGGGGAAGACTATATTCACTGTCTGCACCAACACATCACAGACAACAGTCAGCAGCATGAGTGTGCTGTCTGCACTCCAATGCGGACACGGTGACAACACAATAACAGCGTGCATTATATTCTATAGTCCACAGGACAACATAAACTAACGAGTTGGCTTACAGGTAATTAGGCCTAGAGGTTGCTGTTATTGTCAAGCTGGCATTTGAACACAAGTCTCATTAGACTAATGTGACGCTGTGTGATAGATTGTGTTTGGTCTAAAAAAGGACCTTTCACAGGGTCTCCAGTGATGGACTGCAGTATCACAGCTCTGTTGTTGTGTCTATGGCTGCAGCTCAGTTACACATGTTGCACTCATTTGTTACCACAGAGCCAACTGTGGACAAAGTCGACAGATGGAGTGGTAATTATAATGTTGTTTAATTCAAATTTTAGAAGACTTTTTTTTTTTAATGCATGTTCACGCACGTTTACACATACATTACACATTACAAAACAAATTAAGAGATTAGTGAATTAATGATACTTTCAGTGAACCACACCCATAATCTTACATGAGTTACATTCCAGCACCATTTCTTTATATATAAAAACAATATTAAAGATGTATGTTGTATAAAATATATCAGAGATATAAAACAGTACATGGTATTCCATCATTTCTAAGCATTCCGGGATCGAGCCTTCTAAGCTGAGTCCAATGCTTTCGTAGTTTTTATAATCCTGACATTTTTTAGCAAAAGTTTTTAGTCAGATACAAGAGATTAAGTGTGCTTGCATATAATTAATATTAATGTTTCATTAAATATATACTGCAAAAAAAAGGATGATAATAGCTCCAAAAGAACAAATCAGCAATCATATAGATTTCAGTATTATTGCTTTTTAGCCGGAAATTAAAAAACACACTACAGTAATGTATAATAGACATTATAATCTATATTTATTCTATGGAATACATTGAGATACTGTACTCCCTTTTTGCCTGTTTTACAGTCCACCAGAAAAAACGTCCTAATGTCATTATCATTCTGCAATGCTTAATTAGCTTGGAATCCGCTGCTGGCTGTTGAATGCGTTATATTAATCTGTTTATCTGACAGATCAATGCAGTTAGCAATCAACTATAACTTTGTTTTTATAGAAGTTGTAATGAAAACAACATGATTATTCATGTTATGTTGGGACAAACGAGGGCAGAATCCTAGCTCCCCTTTCAGATTTCTAACTCTCTTTAAAGATAGAGTGGGACGTCCACATTTAGAATTCAGGCAGTTTAAATGATCCAGGCCAATATGGTTGTTCCTCTGTGGAAAATCGGACAACAACCATCTGTACTCCCACATTAGAAATGTCTCCATTGACATCTTTAAGTCTTCCGCTCTTAAAACATTCCCAGTTAGTTTCTTACCCTCAGCCACTCCATCTTTCTCCTCCAGAGGTCAACAATACTGATCCTGAATGATGGGAGGCCTTATATGGCTGTGAAGCACAATGTGGCTTAGTGGGTCCATTACTGTAAGTCTTGGTTCAGGTTCTGTTCCAACGTACTACATTGTATCATGTAGAGGGTGCAACAGGCCCTCCCCAAGAACCGCAAAGAACCAATGTGAGGATGTAAATATGTGGCACAAAACAGTGGTGCACTCTAAAAGGTCAGAGTACTGGCTGTCTTGATAGTGAAACGATTCATGTCCCAGCATAACTGCAACATCCCTGGATGATTCTAGCTGGGGACCTTTTCCACGAGTCCTTTCCTTTCTGCCTCTTCACTACAACTGTACCAACTGTACGATTAAAGTTGAACCTTAAGGTTCTATATCAGGATTAAATGCAGTAATGGTTAATTGTCATAAAAACATCTTTATAACACCTGTATATAATTTTTATAATAAAAAATATATATTTCATATCCTTGTGTGAATCTGTACTGTTTTGTTTTGTTCTTCATCTGTTGCTGCATAAACTCCCACAGGGATTAATGAAGGTACATATTATCTTAATATGAGCACATACATGTGACATGGTACATTAAATGAACTTATATGAAAAATGAATTTATTTGAAAAATATGAGCAAGTTTAAGTAGCAATATTAGTTGCTATCAGTCACACAAAATGTACAATTAGAAAATTAACCGACAACCCCCTGGTTTTTACGTTGTATTGGCAACAGGTTTATATTGGTCCAAAAGTGTGTATTTGGGACATGTTTCACATTGAAACATTGCTGTTATAACAACAATACATTCGAGTTCTACTTAAATATGAAAGAAAAACTTTTTTAACCAAGTTTTCCCCAACCCCACGTTTCACTGATCCCTTGTATTGGTGATGTTTGTCGGGCTTTGCTTTCCTTTCACTCTCTCCATTATGTTCTTCTGCTCACTGGCTTATATCAATCATCTGAAAGTGGGATTTTCTGGAAATCCTTGACATTCAGATGCTAAGTGCACTGATAGGGAGCTATCAATCACACAGCAGGAAGGAAAACAACAGCCCTTTGCCTCAGAACAGAAGAAGAGAAACACAAAAACAGCATTTTCACATGAAACAAAAACATAAAATGAAAGAAGTTAACTAAACAGACCCAACTATCACTGCCAGACAATGTTTAAACTGGCTGTACATAAAACAATAACAGGAACTGAGCAATGTAAATTACATGAAATAAATTATCAATTTAAATAGTCTCCTTATGGCAACGTAAGATTTAGAAATGTGATCACTTTATCTGAAATCACTTATTTTATTTATATATTCCTATATATTGTCAACTAAACCAGTTAAACAAGGCTGCTACAAAACTAAATGAATCTCTCATGAATCAGCCAGTAAAGCAATGATTACATAGATGCTCGGTATATATTTGAATGTGAGCTGTGTCTTGGGTAACTTATTCCCTGTGTATGATTCTAACTTATAACATTGTTGCCAGAAAAATTGCTCTGCCAATAAAAACCATGTTGTATTTTATAACCATTTGTTTATGTGAAAACAAGTGACTTTCTATCTGGCCCTAAAGAGACAAACAGATACATTACCTGAGCAGCGACTTATTATTATTTATCACATATAGGCCTATACAAATTGTAGGAAATGTTCATTTATTCGAAGCCCAGGAGTCGATTTAAAAGAAACGAAGTGAAGCTCCTCTTATAAGTTTTAAAAGGAGTATTTAATAAAAGGATGCAGCGGTGGGTTTACAAAAGTTTCACAGCTGTGGCTCAATAGTCGGTACACGAGTCCACAGGCTGCTGACTGAGTGGAGCTCATCAGTAGTTACTGTCTGGCGGTCCGGAACAAAAGAGAGCGATCTCAAAATACAAACATGTTTTATAGAACCACCCCTTTCCGGCCACAAAATAAACAACTTCAAAATAAGACAAGCTCCGGTCTCGTGCTCTCCTTGGTTGGTAGCGGGGGCTGGATCCTGTTGGCCGCTTGTCACATGGGGTGCTCCGGACTCTTCTATAGGCTGACGTCGTCGGGGCGGGTCCTCTTATGACGTCACCGTCGCCATCTTCAAAGTGATGTCCTGAAGCTCTCTCCTACGATATTCTATTATGCAATCCTTCTGAATATTATCGCGATAGCGGCGCATATTCCCCACTCTGCCAATGCTGAGGAGGTATGAGACGTCATCAGCTCTACTGTTAGCAGACTGTAAACACAGCACCCAACTTGCCCTCATCCTGATCTCTGGGGACTTCAATAATGCCTTTCTCTCAAAAATGTTGCCCATATTCAAACAATATGTCACCTGCACGACCAGAGTCAATAAAACACTCGACTTACTTTTCGCCAACACCAAGGAGGCATACAGCTCATCACCCCTTCCTCCCCTGGGCAGATCTGACCACAACCTGGTCCACCTCCTGCCTGTGTATCAACCCCTGGTGTACAGACAGCCTGTGCCCACACGCAGCTTGAAGAAGTGGTCTGAGGCGTCTGAAGAGGCCCTTAAAGTCTGTTTCGATACTACTGCGTGGGATGTGTTCACTGACTCTCACAGGGAGGACATCAACAGCCTGACTGACTGCATTACCGACTTATTAAATACTGTGAGGAAACGTCGTACCCACCAGGACTGTACAGTGTTTTCCAAACAACAAACCCTGGATTACCGCTGAGAAAAAGGCTCCCCTGAAGGACAAAAAGAGGGCCTTTCGATCAGGCAACAGAGAGGAGCCGAAGGTTGTACGGAGGGAACTGAGGTGGAAGATCAGACAGGGAAAAATCAGAATCAGAGTAAGAAATACTGTATTTATCCCAAATTGGGAAAAAAATCTTATTACCGTAGCAAAATACAATACAATATGAAACATTAGCAAAACATTTGAAATAAAAATAAGAAATATACCGAGAGTGAATAGTTCAATGAAATGGAATATTAAATGAAAATATAATATAAGTGTATAGTGTAAACTGTGTAAGCGTAAAGTGTGCATGTTAAATCCAGTTAACAGAGGCTATGGAGCAGTGAGTTGTCTGCCAGCCAGGAGGGAATTATTGTACAGTGTTATTGCAGGAATGTTCTCCTGTATCTATCCTTGTGACAGCGGAGCTGGAGTAGTCTGTTGTTCCTTCCAGCTGCAGGTGGAGAGGGTGGGTCGGGTTAGCCATTATGGACAACAGTTTGTTCACAGTCCTCCTCTCCACCACAGCCTCAAAAGGGTCCAGTTTGATGCCGATGACAGAGCCAACTTTCTTAATTAGTTTGTTAAACCGCGTTAAAGAAGAGTGCACTAGCAACAACGGACTGGTAGAAGATCTCCAACATCTTGATGCACACGTTGAAGGATCTCAGTTTCCTCAGTAAAGTTCCTCGGCTCATCCCCTTCTTGTAAACAGCGTCAGTGTTGGCCCTCCAGTTCAGTCCGTTGTCTAGGAGCACTCCCAAGTACTTGTATTCCTCCACCACAGCCACATCCTCTCCCAGAATGCACAGGGGCTGTGGAGACATCCTCTTCATCCTAAAGTCAATGGTCTTGGCCACATTCAGAAGCAGATGGTTTCTTCCAGTCCACTCCACAAAATCATCCACCAGCGCTCTTCCTCCTGTCCATCCCTTATACACCCTACCACTGCAGAGTCATCCGAAAATCTCTGCAGGTGGCATGACAGCACTGTCCCCAGTGGGGCTCCTGTACAGCCAACCACCACATCAGACAGAACACTGCCCAGCCGGACATACTGTGGCCTGTCTGTGAGGTAGTTGGTAATCCAGGAGATGCTGGACGCGTTTACCCTCATAGCCTGCAGCTTGTCACTCAGTAGCCGGCACCCTGATGCTCTCCTTGAACCCCGGGATGGCCTTCATTCCAGTCCACACATCCTTGCTATTGTTCTGCTGGAGCTTGGCCTCAAGCTTCTTCCTGTAGGAATCCTTGCTCTCCCTCAGCTTGTCCCTCAGGTCGTGCTGGATGTTCCTCAGCAATGATATGTCCCCGGACTTTAAAGCGTCCTTCTTCTTGTTTAAAAGCTGTTTCAGGTCAGTTGTAATCCAGGGTTTTTTGTTCGGAAAGCCGTGAACAGTTTTAGCTGGTAATGTTGTTTGCTCACAGAACTTTATGTAATCGGTAATGCAGTCGGTCAAGTTGTTGATGTCCTCTCCATGTGGCACACAAAGCAAATCCCAGTCCGTGGTCTCGAAGCAGTCCTTTAGAGCCTCGTTGGCCTCAGGAGTCCACTTCCTAACTGCCGTAGTGGATACAGTCTGCCTCTGAAGAAGAGGGACATATTTTGGAGCTAGGAAGACGAGGTTGTGATCTGTGATCTGCAGCCTCGCTGATGCCTCCGTAGCTCCTCCGGGATGTCAGGCCAGTCTCCGGGCAGCAGCATGGGTCTGTAGAGCGTGATAGCTGCTCGCAGGAGTAAACAATGCCATCGGTCCTTTGTGCGTGGCTCTCCGTTACAAAAAGTGCTGAAAGTAACAGAAAAATGACCAGAGAATGTTGGAAAAAGTAGGTGACCATGGCTATTCAAAGCCTAAACACATATTTATCAATATATATCTATAAATCACAGGGAGCTGCTGCCACCTAGCATGGCGCCAATTTGCGAAAAACAGCTACAGGAAAAGGATGGAGGAACAGCTGCAGCAGAGGAACGTCAGCGGAGTCTGGAAAGGCCTAAAAACCATCTCTGGCTACAGAAAGCCGGACTCCCAGGTCCAGGTCAGTCCATAAGTGGGCAAACGACCTTAACATTTTCTTCAATAGCTTTGATCAGTCAGGCGCCCCTCCACGACCCATTCCCCCATGCTGCACCCCCCATTGTCCCCACTGCCTGGAAATGGCCCTGTCACTACTCACACTTCCACCCAGCCCCCAACCATCAGCTCACAGACATTCTTCACGCCAGCCCATTTCTTCTCCCCCCGCAACCCCCCCACCCACCGACGGCACCTTGTCCCTCACAACCAACCAGGTGAGGAAAGAGCTGCAGAGGTGTAAGGCACGGAAGGCAGCGAGTCCTGATGGCATCAGCTCGAGGCTCCTGAAATCCTTCGCAGACACGCTGTGTGGGATTGTGGAGTTTCTGTTCAACCTGAACATGAAGCAAGGGAGGGTACCACTTCTGTGAGACTACATGTCAAAGACCCCCCACCCCAAGGACTTCAACAGCTACCGGCCTGTGGCGCTGACATCGCAGCTGATGAACACCCTGGAGAAGCTGGTCCTTGGACACCTTCGGCCCATTGTGGACCATCGATGGACCCGCTGCAGTTGCCCTACCAGCCTGACATCGGGGTGGATGACACTGTAATCTACCTGCTGCAAAGGTCCCTCTCCCACCTGGAGAAGGCTGGGGGCACTGTGATGATCATGTCATTTGATTTCTCCACTGCCTTCAAAAACATCCAGCCCCTGCTCCTGGGAGACAAGCTGCAGCTCTCGAGGGTGGATCAACACCTCACCTCCTGGATCCTGGACTACCTCACCAACTATCCACAGTACGTGAGGACCCAGGAGTGTCAATCAGACACCATAATCTGTAGTACGGGGCCCCCCCAGGGGACGGTGCTGGCACCGTTTCTCTTCACCCTCTACACTGCAGACTTCACCCACAACAAGCCGACCTGTCTCCTGCGGAAGTTCTCTGATGACTTCGCCATCATCGGCCTTATCTCCAATGAGGATGACATGGAGTACAGAGAACTGACGCAGGACTTCATCCTCTGGTGCCAGAGGAACCACCTCCAGCTCAACGCAGGGAAGTCCAAGGAGCTGGTGGTGGTTTTCAGATGGCGTCAACCCTCCAAATTGTCATTATAACAAATCATTTTGAAATAATAACAAATGTATTTCACTAGTTCATGTCCTCTTGTTGATTTAAACAAGATGTATTTTTGCCATTTGATCATAAATAAAACAGCATATGTTCCATTTCAATTCTCTATTGCATTAGTCCACGGTTGCTGTTCATCTGAGTAATGTAGAGCCATTTGTCGGCCCTAATGTTTATTATCGGCCCGCTTCAAAAAAAATCGGGGCACCTACATGTGCAGATAGGCCACCACAAGCATTAAAATTTGATCAGTCAACTGGCCAATGAGTGCTGCTCAAAGCAGATGAAATATTAATACCCAATGCCCCATGTTAGATAATTAAGTCCCAATGGCTTTTAGAAGGAGAGAACGTCAATGAGCAAGTGCTAACATTTTAATTTAATCGTCCCTGAGCTGGTGTATTTTTTTGGAATAGCAGCGTCACACGATTGCTATTTATGATCTACGATTAAACAAAGTTACATCCATTTATTATGGCAATACAAATCCCGCTAATTTAAAACCACTGCATATTAGTAATCATTTTTGATTCATTATCATTTTAATGAATGAATCCTAATACCAAATGACCTATCCTTTATTTTTAATTATTTAAAGTTCCCCTTGAACTTCACAATGCTTTTATGCAGGAAAGATGCCATGAACACTGTGCAGCAGCTCTGGTGTGTTCCCACAGAAAACTAATGAAAAGGCATCCATGTCTGCTGCATTGTCATCACTAGCCATGAATTAATAATAAGGCCAGCTCCATAAAAATAACAGAGAACCCTACATTACACATCAATCATTTTGCAGTGATTTATGTAGCATCATTTGAAGCAATTATGTCAATTTATGAGGTTGAAACATTTCAACCCCATTTTCATATTGGATTTGTTGTCCTTTAAGATAAACTGTGTGCTTTGGGGTGGGTTAATTCACAAGTGTTTTTTATTTGCTTCTGCTGAATATTTTTTATAATGTCAGCTGTTTGTGAGTGTGTGATGTTTAGAACGCTTTCTGATGAGTCCATTGTTGGATGGACTGAGACAGAGTGTCCTTACTGCCGCAAAAAAATAGGAATCGGATCAACGAAAATCGAATGTTCCATCCGTTAAATGGTTTAACCCCCGTGCCATAATTTGACAGAAGTGTGTGTGTGTGTGTGTGTGTGTGTGTGTGTGTGTGTGTGTGTGTGTGTGTGTGTGTGTGTGTGTGTGTGTGTGTGTGTGTCTTTCCAGCTGTTAATCAGAGAATTATGAGTGGCCTCCACAAAGCTCAGTCTTTAGCCAATCGGATTCAGGCCGAAACGTCTGAGTCTCGCGCTGTCTATTTGGCACTTTGATTGATGTCCTCGTGGGCGCCAAAGGGGTGGGGGGCTACAGTCGAGCGTTGCTTTCCTGCATATACACCAAACACACACACACACACACACACACACACACACACACACACCCACACACACACACACACACACACACACACACACACACACACACACACACACACACACACACACACACACGGTAGATAACGATAGGAGCTCGTGCAGAATTAGCCCAGACGTTGAGTCCTGGGAGCGGCGCGTGGAGCAAACTCTGTTCCTCGCGCCGGAGCTGGGGACTCGCGCAGCGGAGGCCATGGATCACACCGGGATACCGGGGGCGCATCTGCAGGAGCACCCGCACGCGGAGCCCATCAGCTTTGGCATCGAGCATATCCTCAGTATGGAGAGCTGCATGCTGAGTGCGAGGATGCACGAGCAGGACTACGGGCATGGGGCCTACAACAACAGCGGTGCGAACGGTGGCGGCTACATGTACGGTAACACCGGATATAACGGCACCAGCAGTGCGTGCGGGATGGCTCCCATTGGCTCGGCTTATCACATGAACGTGGGCGTGAATGCAAACGGGACTAACGTTACTTCTGCCGGGCATGGGGTCATCCGGGTCCCTGCGCACCGGCCCCTGAGTTGCGGGAGCTCTGCGGGATCCGCGCCGCCGGGTGCAGGGAACATCAACCTGAGCGCCATCACCTTCCCCTGGATGGAGAGCAACCGCCGCTTCACCAAAGACAGATTCACAGGTAGATCAAATACAGCAAACAACACATATAATAACATTATAAATCTAAAATAAGTTAATAAATTGTGACATAACACAATATAAAGAAATCAAACCTCTAATAATAGAATACATTATAACAAAACAGGATCCAACCAAATCAAATGTTAAATATTAGAATACATGATACAAACAACTTTCACAAAAATAAATGAAAAATTCAAAGATTTAAAATATTAAGAGAAAAACTATTTTTTGAGCTTTTTGTTCATTTCACTTTCATTTAACACAACCCATACAACTTATTCTAATAAATACAAAAAGTTCCTGGATCGTCATCATTTGTATGATTATGTGTAACGGAAGAATCAATTCTCAATCATTTTTGAAAACTTAATAAATAACCTACACAATTATCGATAAGACTCAACCTTTAACATTGGGAACGAAAGTACTTTATGATGATAATAATAGTAAATAAAACAATTATAATAATGATAATGTATAGACTGAATGTATCATTGTCAGAATACTGCTGGGTAAACATTGTGATTAATCACCAAAGCCAGTTCGGAGTTCATGAATTAAATATTAATACTTCTATATAAATAACTTATTTTTACGTTTTTTGGGGGCTTCATCCAAAAAACACCTATTTTAATCAATTTATCTGCATGATCATAAAAGGTTGTTGTTGTGGTGTAAGAAATGAATATGTAAAGACAAATAAAAAGAACACACACATACAGATGTTGTGGCAATAAAACATGACCAGACTTCTACAATGTTCATGTTTCCTGACCGCTGACAGACCGCGTACAACATGATTTAACACTTAAACATCAAATATGGACTCCTATTTAAAAAGATAATCAGTGCCCTCTCCTTCTCTCCTCCTCCTCACTTCTCCTCCTGCTGCTCGGTCCTTCTACCCCGTCAGTGTCCCTGTCCCCTCTTACTGTCACCCGTCGCGTAGGTCACCCGTACCAAAACAGGACCCCTCCAAAAAAGAAGAAGCCGCGGACGTCGTTCAGCCGGCTGCAGGTGTGTGAGCTGGAGAAGCGCTTCCACCGGCAGAAGTACCTGGCGTCTGCGGAGCGGGCGGCGCTGGCCAAAACCCTGAAGATGACCGACGCTCAAGTCAAGACCTGGTTCCAGAACAGGCGCACCAAATGGAGGTGAGGTCTTGTTTCATTTCAAATACGGTAATGAATAACTGTAGCCCCCTACAGCTCTTTCTGCAATTCACTCACCAACAATGAGAGGAATGGGCAAACGCAGTGTTGGAGAGAAAACAAGAACAATTAAAAATGCCCGAACATCTAACAAAAATGTACATAAATATGTCATTTTAAGACCTTTTCGATAGAAGTTATAGAAGATTTTATTTCGTTAAGAATCCTTAGAGATTAACGTTATTCAGCTTATTTGCGCTTTGTTTCTGCAGAAAATCTTAATCAGCAGTGAATCATTTTATCTGAGGAACTAAGCAGACTTCACTGTCGACCTGCACTCTAATCATCTGAAATAAACACACGAATAATTAGAGTTACATTTTTACAACGTGGTGCAGCTTACTGCTTATTTTTCGACACAGCTTTGGAATTAGTAATAATATACATTTTGTAAAATGTTTTTTATTCTGTATTCCGTTTGAATTAAATCAAAACGAATAAATACTTAGCTAGTATTTAAATAAACTGTTGATAAACTAAAACTGAGAGGGCACTGCAGAAATATAACATCGTGCATATAGATAATGTTATGAATATAAAACAGCAATTACACAAATAATATTATGTATTAAACAGCAAGTAAAAAGATAATATTAAGAATTTTAAACAGCGTGTAGGCCAATAATAACATTATTTTAGTGGACTACATATATGTAGCTTATATAGATATTATTGGTAATACAGCAGCATGTATAAAGATTATATTAGGAGTAGCCTATTTTAGAGCATGTGTCTCTGCTGCAGGCGGCAGACGGCGGAGGAGCGCGAGGCTGAGCGGCAGCAGGCCAACCGGATCCTCATGCAGCTGCAACAGGAGGCCTTTCAGAAGACCATCAACCAGCCAGTAACCCCGGACCCGCTGTGCCTGCAGAACAGCTCTCTGTACGCCCTGCAGAACCTGCAACCATGGACCGAGAACACCGCCAAGATCAGTAGCGTATCGGCCTGCGAGTAGAGCCAGCTGCCGGCAGCGGACGGGGCTCTGCGCTCGTTACTAACGAATGACTGCGGGCAGAGGCCCGGTCCGCAGCCGCTGAGGAGTTCACCTTCTCTGCAGGTCAGTCATGCCTGTCCCTTCTCCGCCACTCTGCAGCCTCTGCTGCTCCCAGTCCAGCCTGCTTCGGCCCACTTCGGCCTATACCAAGCCTTGCAGAGATAAGGAAATATGTTGGAGACCTCGTGATGAACATTATGCTCCCTGAAATTGCACGAGATGACAGACTGACTTCAGTGATGAGTTGTATTTGTATAACTGTACAGGACTTGATGTTTAATAATTAGCATATTTTCGTCTGTGATCATCAGCAATATTCACGGAACAACAAACCGTGGCAGCAACTGATCATTCAGGAAGATCCACAGGCTTTGCATTAATAAAAGACAAATATTATATACACAAATAATGTTTAACCTTTAACCACCTCATTAAAAAAAAGTGATTATGTTATTGGTTTTTGACACTGTTGCGTTTGAGTGTGCATATTTGCGTGACTGTTTGACGGTCATACATTTTTGACACTGACGTTTTTTTTGTCACAAAATGTTACAAAACATTGACCTTATTACCCTATATTCTCACGAGCTAGAGGGAAATGTAGTTTTAGCAGCTCACTGAGGCTGAGCAATGTTCGGATCATCCACAAGCATGAAACACACATACACATAACAAAAGCTCTGCATTAAAACATGTCAGTAAGCCACGTGTCCCTTGTTTACAACAGAATGCAGCTGAGTTCTCCTCAGAGAGAGGACCAGCCAGCAAACCTTCACCATTATCAGGCAGATCAAGGGACAGCTTTTTGCACATTCGCATAACGTTCAACCTCATTTGGAAAAACGAGAGCAAGCAGAATATTGACTGTTGTGACGTGAGTCGGAAACCTGCAGTAACAGATGTCTACTTGGAGCTCTCCATATCAGAGTCAACAGAGCACCACTCGTTCCTCATGTGTGTATAGACTGCGGGTCCTGAATGCTGTTTCCTCGTGTGTGCACCTCAAACTCATCTGTTATTGTTTTCATTTTTGCTCAGACGTTACATTAAACATACTTTTGATGGATACGTTTTAAAATTTTCTAATGAAAGCAAGACATCGAATGTGCTTTCTGTGTGTGTGTGTGTGTGTGTGTGTGTGTGTGTGTGTGTGTGTGTGTGTGTGTGTGTGTGTGTGTGTGTGTGTGTGTGTGATGTGACATTTTCCAGGAGTGCTTTCTAAAAGGTTAAGAAGGAATGTAAAGGCGAATTTCGTACTCCACTCAGAAAATGTTTTGGAATTCCTCTTTCTCTCTCTCTCTCTCTCTCTCTCTCTCTCTCTCTCTCACACACACACACACACACACACACACACACACACACACACACACACACACACACAAATACACACACATACACACGCACACACACACACACACACACACACACACACACACACACACACACACACACACACACACACACACACACACACACACACACACACACACATAAACATAATGATTTCACACCCTGGGGAAAAAAGTTATCACCAGAGAGAGTAAAGCAGCATTAGTGTTTTCAGGTTTTCTTTCATTTTGACACAAATTGTGTTATGACAGACTGACAGACACAAACTCTATAGTTTGTAGAATAACTGTAGCCTATTGTGGATACCTTAACAGTTTACCCCTCATTGACATGACCAAAATGAGCTGCAGCGCTATAATTTCTTCATCTAACGTTAGCAAAGCCGACCACATTAGACACAGAACAGCGTACATAAATAGCCTACAGTTAGTTCTTAGTAAACCATCAAAAATGTATTTGGCCAGCTCAGGCATCAATGGTACCTCATTTATTAGATGTTTTGTTTGGTGCTTTTCAGCAGTTCTAAATAGTGGCTAAAACTCTGTAGAAATCTATTTTTAAATGTCTATTATCCTCTTGATCCAACTATAATTCAAACACAGTTGTGTTAATTTGAGTTTATTGTGAAGTAAAACTGTTTAGTTGCTGCAGCCTTAACATGCTTAGGCTCCCTGGTGCCAATTGAAAAGACAATTCATATTCTGGGAAAATACAGTAGTACATTTAAAACATGTAGCTTATGCTAAATTATACCTAAAAATGTATTTTACTCAAGTTAGTAAATTGAACTGCAGGAAATGCAACGCTGTACCCTTAATTACTGTAATTGTAGTGACAGGGTTGCAAATCAATGCTTATGTTAGCTTTTACCTCAGGAATTATTGCTAGCTGCAAAATGTAATGCTATCAAGGCAGGTATCACTTAAAGAAAATGAATGTGTCTTATTCTGATAATATGAGTGTTGCATTGGTTTGACTGAAAAAATAAGACAAAAATGGAAAATAAAAGAGAAGACTGACCTTTGGTCTACACATGGCAGTATCACATGGTTTGATGATGTCATTACTCTGTGTCTGTGACTTACAGTTTTACATTTCCTCTGCCGAGCTATATTTGGACAGGTTTGGACACACACATGTTACTGCTCACACCTTCAGTGAAACATTTCTGGTACTTCAAATAGGTTTATAATTAAACAAATTGCGTCTACAGTTACAGGAGACAAATACAGTATCAACACAATAAAAGCAACAACAAAAAAAGTAAATACAATTTTTTTTCAAGTATTACATTTTTGTTGGTCTCCAAGAAAAGGGACACAGCAAAATGCTATTTTATATTGCGGGGGGGGGGGGGGGGGGCTGGAGAGTTAATTTATAATTTGAATAATATTTTAAAATAACTTTTCCCATAGCTGTATATTTGACACAAAAGTGCATGTTTTAGGATTTGGGCTTTATCCGAAATGTCATAGGTGGGGCAGAAAATGTCCTCAAATTCTGGATTGATTCTGGACTTTTTTTGTATACAACTGAAACAAAGTACATTGATGTATTAATCAGTGAGTTTAAAATACTATCTGTTTCCAATCATTATGTTCAGCTTTGTAAAACACGTTCTGCATAGTATGTGCAGAGGAGCACGCGCTGGTATTGGATGCAGGGTGTGGGAGGACTGGTTCCCTGATATCCAGGGCGGTGTCTCCCTCTAACGGCGTCTAAAAAACACCGCACCCTAGCGTGACGCCATTTCGTGTCGCTGGATGGTGACGAAACGTGCGTAAATTCAGCGCGACAAAACAACAACAGCACTATTGTGTAAGTGTCCCAGCAAAGTCTCCGAGCAGAGGAGAGACTGCGTCCACCAATATGTCGTCTGTCCTGCGGCTCTGCACTCCATCGAGGAGTCCTGTGTGTGTTCTCGCAGGTCAGTGTGTGAGTCTTGGCTTTTTTTAAATTATCGTTCAGTAAACAAGAGGGCTATCGCCACACATCAGCTATGTCAGATTGTTTCCCACAGTTACACAGGTCAGCAGCCCGCTCATTCACCCACATCACAGACTGCAAATAAAACAGACATGTTTGAGGAAAATATTATAATTCAAAATGAATATATTTAATTCCTTCACTTGCATGGTTTGAGCAAACAATTAACCCAAAGCATTGTCATTCATGTTTCAAAGCTAATAGTTTCAATAGAAATGTTTATTTTTAAGGGTTGGATAGACATTATTTAAATCTGAATACCTCCTATCATCGCAGTGACACGTGCAACATTGGGTTTTTTTCTCACAGGTCAGTGTGTGCATGTGTGTGTAAACCCTGCTGTGTTCTCCTCATGTTTCCAGTGTGTTCAGGATATTCCCGAGCAGCCAGCGGATCGGTGAAGGACAAGCAGCCGCTGAAGAAAGCTAAAACCCCGCAGGGCCGGTTGGACAACCCGGAGGAGAGCAGAGCTGCTCTGCAGAGTGAGAATCATGCAGTGGTCTCTTCAAACACAGTTCAGATCATCCATCCACTAATAATAATAATAATAATAATAATAAACCTCCTGATCAGGGATTAGGAGGTTATTGGTGCTTCATCTGAACCATGAATTGCATTGAAGCCATCGATTGCTGCATTATAAGAATACATAAAACACCACGGTATAAGCCGACCTGTAACTGCAATAAGAGATGAATATTGGGAGAAATGTACTTATCGTGTAATTCATGAATATGATCATTTACCACTCGCTGTAATCGGTGCCTACCGCACAATTGCCCGCACATTCTACAGCTCTTAATCTTTAAACATGAGTCATGAGATTTAATCCATAGGTGTTTACAGTCATTTAGGTCAGACACTGTCCCCGATAGGATACAAGGAGATAAAAGTTTGTACAAATTAAATCAAATTGAAAGTTATTGATTTCATTTTTTCTGTGATGCATATCAACAGACTAATTGATTCCTTTATCGGCTTTGAATTAGCTGCGATATACCAGCAGAGTAAACTAAGCTCATATGAACAATTCATAAAAACATATTCCAAAGTGATTCAATTATGGTTTGAAGGAATTATGTCATTCCATCTGCAAGTGAACTTCATGCTGATGAATAATATCTAATGATGTTTCTCATCAATGATATAGGTTACCGCGGAGACACAAAGATATATGCATACAGCATGTGCCGCTGTAACTGCACAGCTTTGATCGGAGGCATAAATGTAACGTTAGCGCTCCACAAGTTTAGATACATCATTTGTTCACTCAACTAAGACTATTTAAATGGAAGTAGTTAGTTAGGAAGTAGTGAACAGTGGTGTTTGCCAATTTCAGACGCAAAGGATGACTCAGACAACGTCATTTCTTCTTCTTTTATTATATTGTAAACCAAAATAGAATTTTGGACTTTATTCACTAAAACTTTTTTCTATTTATTCTGTGGTTGTGTTCTATAGCAACACGTAGCTGTCCAGGTGTGTGCACAGAGCGTCTCTGCTGCACCTTGACTCCATTAAAACAGTTAAAGTGTTGTCGCATAATATTATTGTCTTTATTTGTGAAGGATCTTTCCCCAACTCAGTTTCAAAGTTCCTCAAAATAAAAACACATTTTAAATAGCATGATAAAGTATACAAAACCATGCACACCCTATAGGCATGGCACCGCCTCAGTTAAAATGACATTCTGTCCTTATGTTTACCTCATTATTTATAGAAATACATTTCATAACTTGCAAGCGTTGTAGCCTGTAATATTTAAAGCACACATTTGAGGGGTTTTGGCTGCATAGCAGCAGTGGCTGTCCCTGTGTCTGCGCTCTGTCTGAAGCTGCATCTGTCCCTTGCTGTCCTGCAGAGTTCCCTGATGATGTGAACCCAGAAACCAAGGAGAAGGGAGGCCCTCGAGGTCCGGAGCCCACCCGTTACGGAGACTGGGAGAGAAAGGGCCGCTGTGTGGACTTCTAGTTCAGCACTTACAAATGTGACATTATACACCCCCGTGTTGTGCAGATGTATGTATACTCAGTGGCACTAAGTTTGAGTTTCAGATGAGAAGATTAAAGACAACAAACTTTGACAGCATAGCAAGTTAACTGTGTGTGTGTGTGTGTGTGTGTGTGTGTGTGTGTGTGTGTGTGTGTGTGTGTGTGTGTGTGTGTGTGTGTGTTAAAAGCAAAGAAATGCCCCGAAAATGAGTTGAATATGTGTTTGTGCTGGGGAGAGAGGCTATGTTCATACTCTAGGCTGAATGTTAAGATCCCTGAATCTACACGTTCATCTGCAAATCTGACTATTGGGCAAATGTATAAATTAAACCTATTATTGATCACTCTGGGATGAAAATCTGCTGCGTCATTGGAATCCACTCCTAAATTGTACATTTTCTGATGAAAAGAAAGGTAACTTCAGTGGAAGGAGCAAAGACACACATGGGGAGTAACTAATTACATGTTGTAGAGTAGAAGACAGATACATTACAAAATAAATGGGATTATAAAAAAAGTGTAATTTAAATACAGGTAGTGACAGTTTGGAATTGCTAGTTCACCTAGCTATGCCGAGGCGTCCTTGAGGAAGGCACTGAACTGCTCACCTTCAACTGGCACCTCTAAAAATGTTTGAGCATATCAGCATTCCTAGTGTGTGTTTGTACTGTGTGTATTCAACAAACACAGTTTCTCCTTGGGGATTAATAAAGTAAAAAAATAAAATGCTGCTTCTCTGTTCTTTTGAAGAATTGTTGGACTGTGTCGGATCTTTATTTTAATTGTATAGAAGTGTAACAAAAGTTTGACAGTGGTAAGTGTTTTAGTTTTTATGATTTAATGATTTATCTTAAGAAAAGTAGTAATGTGAGATGTGTTACATTACTTTGATAAACTAATTATAAAAGTTACATAACTTGTTACATTTAAGTCTTGTAGTAGCCAGGGCATGAAATAGCATCTTTAAGTCCTCTGGCTATTACCAATGGGTTACCGCAGTGGTTCTTAAACTTTTTGTCTGACGACCCCACAAAAAAAACTGGAGAGGTTTGGTGACCCCACTTTCCCAAAAGTGTGTAAGTGTGACGTCACGTTTCCGTAGCAACCGATTTTTTGTTCCAATCCAAACAAATTAACAATGTATGACGATTATTTTATGGAAAAGGAACGATTTTGTGTGAATTAATTTACGAGTTTGCGTCTCCAATGATTTGAGTGATAGTCATACATTTTGAAAGAAACAGCAATGCCATCTGCAGTTTGGTTGTTTGGGGGCGGGCTGTAAATCGCGTTGCCAGGACAACGTTATGCATTGCAAACCCATGGTAACGACTGTCAATCAAGCAAAAACAAATAGGCAATGTGTAAGAAAAGGCCTGGGCGGCAACAATTTATTAACGCAAACAAGAACTGGAACAAACAAAGCAATGAAACAAATGTCCAAATCAAACGGGAGTCAAGAGTCAACAGAGAGTGTGTATGATTGGAACGATCTCACTTCCTCTTATACGGACGCCATGTCAATGAGAAGGATGGGCCTGCTTCCGCGAGCATAGCAGGTCAATTCGGGGATCGATGCTGCTCACAGCAACACGAAGATTCTCCTCCATGCTGTTGAGACGACATCTGTATTTGTTCTTTATGTAGGCCAGGGACGAAAATGTCTTTTCGCACAGATAGGTTGATCCAAACGGCGTGAGGATGTCCATGGCAGCCTTGGACAACCCGGGGTATTCCTGCACAACTGACAGCCAGAATTCATCTAGAGTTTTTGAGGCAAACGACGCCTGCAATGTGCGGTCGCTGGACAGCTCAATCAGCGCATCCTCGAGCTCAGATGGCAGGTTGTTTGAGGAGCAGTTGGTGAATGGTTGTCGTACCCAGTCAAAAGGCTCTACATTCTCCGTGAGGAAATACTTATTGAATTTGTCGAGGAGACTACGAAGATGACAGGTTATTGACTCTTTCAATGAATTGGCATTCATGTCACTCTCCAAAAAGTCGTGCAGCTCCGAGAACATTTCAAAGTCCCCACTCTCTGCACGGGCTGCCCAACGCTGCAATTTTTTTGTGAAAGCATTCACTTTGTCTGAGAGGGTCAGGATGTTTGTGCTGGGGCCTTGTAGTGACAGGTTGAGACTATTTAATTTGTCAAATATGCACGCCAGGTATGCAAGACGTGATAACCATCTCGAGTCAGTGAGATGGTCTGCAAGAGGGGAATGCACGTCTGAGAGGAAGGTGCGCACCTCGCTTCGCAACTCGAACAGGCGTGTAAGAACTTTGCCCCGTGAAAGCCACCTTACCTCTGAATGAAAAAGAAGGGATTCATGTGCAGACCCCATTTCCTGGCAGAGAAGGGCGAAGAGTCGTGAATTTAAAGGGCGCGATTTGATCGAATTCACTATTTGGATTGCTGTTTGAAGAACATTGTTAAGCTCGGGTTCAAGTGTCTTGGATGCCAGGGCCTCCCTATGGATAATGCAGTGTGTGAACTTGACATGTGGTGCAACGCTAAGGACCTTGGCTTTCAGCCCTTTGTGTTTTCCCATCATAGCCCCGGCACCGTCAGTGCATATGCTTATGCATTTATCCCAATCCAGGCCTGTCTCCTCCATCCAACCATTAAGACAGTTAAAAATGTCTCCACCAGTACATCTTCCTTCCATCGGAGAGCAGCACAGCATGTCCTCATGCAGTTTCCCGTCATGACTGTAGCGAATGAAAACCATTAAATGGGCTACATTAGTCAAGTCAGTAGACTCGTCTAACTGCAAAGAAAACCGGCTGTTTTTCACTCTCTCGATGAGCTGGCATTTCATATCATTAGCGATGTCGTTAATGCGTTTGGACATGGTATCATTGGAGAGGGGAATCTGTTTAAGCACACTTGCGATCTTTTCACCATGCATTGCTGTGGTCATCGCAATTGCTGCAGGAAGGATGAGGCTTTCAGCAATTGTGTGTGGCTTTTGTGCTTTGGCTACAAGGTGGGCCACTTTGTATGACGCTGCCAAGGCTTTGGTGGGCACAGTAGCTTGGCTATGCACAACGGTCTTTTGCCCATGCAGCGCAGCTTCTTTTCGTAAAAAAAATGTCATGGGTTTCTGAGCATCATCTGGATGTCGGCTTTCGAGATGTCGTCTCATTTTTGTGGGCTTTAAACTTTCATGTGCCAGAACATCGCCGCAAATAACACACTGTGGGTGGTCGAGCTCATGTTTTACCTGGCACGTGAATCCATATTTAAGAAATTCTTTCAGGTATCGGCGACGCCTCGTTGGTGGGTCTTTTTTATTCTCACCACCGGCCAAACTTGTCCCATCTGAGGATCGCGGAGGAGTAGGTGCACAACTGGAGGTAGATGGCACTTCTGAGCTCAAATCATTGTTTTTTAGCAGCCACCTGTCCATTTTTGATGAAAGTTATAACTAGGCTAGTGGCTAAAAAAGTGGCTAGTATCACAAACGTGGCTAGTAACGTGGCGAGTTAACTATGACGTATTGTAAAAAAACCGGGAAGAAATTGAGTTTGAACAGTGGGCGCAGATTGTTACATTGTTTCTATCATAGGACCAATAAACGATTCGAAACGCCATTTAAAGCTGGGCAACTTTTTTTTTTCTCTCTCTCTCTCCCTCTTAACAGCGTGTAGGAATGAGAAAAAGGCAGATTTTCATTGTATTGACATTTTATTTTTCGTTGTTTCACCAGGTGTTATAACAGCTAATTTCCGACTGAAGTAACAAATAATTTTGCGACCCCACGGAAGTTTTTGCCGACCCCGTTTGGGGTCGCGACCCCTAGTTTAAGAATCACTGGGTTACCGAATGCAATTGGAGACAGAGATGGCCAGCATTTTGAGAGATGGTCACCTTTTTGTGAAATGCAAGGTACTTAAGCTTCAGAGAGTGTGTAAAAAGGAAATTGCAGAAAGAAAAACAGTCCGAGAGTGTTTTGGTGTCAGGGGGGTGATATATGGAATTAAGGTGGACACTTTGTAGAAATTAATGAAAGAAATGTAAAAGCATTTTTGGGTGACTTGAGGGGTAGAATAATCTGGTTTAGAGATTTTAAGGCACATAGTACACTACAGGGAGATCACAAAGGTACAAATCTGGGATCTGTAGAGGAGATTATGGATAAATTATAGTTGGTTCATTTAAATGATGATAATGCCTTGTTTTTGTGTTTGCTGTAACAAAAGAATTTGAATGTCAGCCAGAAGGAAGCTATCTGGATAACTGCTACGGTGTATAAAGTGAGGCTGACCAACCAAGGTGATGATGTACATGGTTTTAATAAAACTTTTGCCTTTAATGTTTGCCGTTTCAAACTGAGAATTGGTTGTAATAAGTTGTGTGCCACTTTGGACTGGAAAAGATATTTCAGGATAGCATTTTTAACATACTTGAAATGTTCTCCCTCTAATCTCAGATGCACCCCAAGTCATTTTGTAACAACAGTTTCAAATCAGCATCTTAATAAAATATTAACTAAAATAAAACTCCCAAAACCTTAATTCACACCGTTTTCTAGACACGGGTACTGTATATATTCGTGAGTGAAACAGTCTAAATGTTTGCAGGAACTGTTTGTACACGGCATGTTTCCTGACGGACACACATCGGTGAGTCCGGTCAGGTAGGGCAGCAGGTGAAGTCAGGAGCGATGCAAGCCATGGGTACGGTTGAATTGTCAAAAAATCAGCTCTCGTCTATTCTTATCTACTATTCCTTGACCTTTGCGTGAAACGTTACGGGGTTAAGGAATAGTGGATAGGAGAATTCAAAAGGATTTAGAAAAAGAGACTGCGGTGCTTTGAGAATCCGACTGCAGTTACACTATCCCACACAGGGCCGTTTTTAGGTTTTTGGGGGCCCTATGCAAGATGCTGTTTGGTGGGCCCTTTTTTGTCAAACTACAATAGAGGGATTCCAAATCTTTTAAGATGATCTGTGGACATGCATCAATCTGTTACACTTTAAGAGGAAAACAGACTAAATTCACGAAAACCTCTCTCAAATTCAAATTGAACATCTAAAGTTGACCAAAGCACTTGAAACTTGCAGAAAATTATAATAAAAGGTAAATAATGGCATTACACTCTCAGAAATAATTCAGCGGCTTTGTAAATATCACAATAATAAACAGCTATACTACCTTAATAAAATCTCTAAATATCACCAAGGTAATAAATGCCTAAAAATCCAACAGTTAATTTTATCTTAAATTATTTTTATTATTTAAGTGGAATTCATGAAAAGAAATGAGTATTTGACCAACAAATTATATTTTTAAGATATCCCTAATATCTTTGGTAAATTTCAATCAAAATATTTGAGAATTTGCTAATTATACTGATCAGTTTCAGGAACTTCAATTATTACTCATTCTAAATCAATATTCCTCATCTTTAACAACAACTTAAGACATTGAGTAAACTACAATAAACGTCATGAGTGGACCCCGTTAACAATCACGCACAAATGCATTGCCTCATGGGAAATCTACATTTCTATCTGCGCCTCATGTGGGAACCGCAACAAGCAAGGAAACACCACGACGAGAACCACCACAAAAACTCCCTGCAAATCCTGGTAAGTAGCCAGCTCTCAAAAGTGAATTCAGTGCCCGGGGAGCAGTGTAGGGAACGGTGCCTTGCTCAGGGACACCTGGTAAGCACTTGGTCTTTCTGGGACTTGTACTGGTGACCTTCCAGTTCCCAATCCAAGTCCCTACGGACTTTGCCACCATCAATAGCTTTGATAATGAAATCCTGCAGATATCCAATACAGAGAAGTGCCGTTAAATAAAAACATATACAATCAGCCAGAGAACAAGATATGATGTCCTGCAGTTATTCCAATGTAAGTCACACAATGTTATAGAGGTGCATATTCAATCTGAATTACTCTTAAAGAGTTGACTCGTATTGTAACTTAAGTTAATATGTGTATAACACACACACACACACACACACACACACACACACACACACACACACACACAAACACAAAATCAAAAGGGTTGATTTTCGTGTTAATATTAACCAGATCTATCGGCCAAAGAGTTCTGCTGCCGGACAGCTAAATCATAGATTATAGTCAGGGGTTCACATAACTTTTTCAGTGAGTTACTCAGGTGAGTACCAGGAGATGGTGTTTGGTACTCACCCCATATGTAACGTGGTCTTAATAAGTGCAGTCTTCCTCACTGTCCTCCTCAGTGTCGCCCCCACTGTCCTCTGTTTCAGCTTCCTGCATGGTAGATGATGATGATGCTGTAGATGCACCTCCCTGTCCTTGGTTGAGCCTCCGATTAGCTGTCTCCATCCACAGGTCAACAGCTTGTTTTGGGTCAAATATCTCTGTGGTCTGCTTTGACAGGTGAATGTGCATAAGGGCTGAGAGACGAGCATGTGACAGACGAGATCTGTACTTGGTTTGTATTATGTTGAGATGTGAGAATCCCCTCTCACAAGCTGCACTGCTTAAAGGCAGTGTAAGAGACAGCTTAACCACCTTGTTGATGTTGGAGTAAGCATCTGGGTTACTTGTATTTACTATTTGGACCAAGTCATACACAGAAGAGGCTCCCAGGCGTTTTCCTGCCTGCTTTAAGCGCATCCATTCTGTCACAGTGGTGTCTTTGTCAAGTTGCAAGGTGGCCTCATATTTCTTGAGAATGCTGCAAACTGTTGTGTTTCCAAAAATGTGGAGGTCTTGCATTTCCTGAGGCCATGTTGAATGATCAAATACCAAGAAATAATCACATGACTTGAGGGAGTCATATCTGATTTCAAACTCTTGAATTAACCCCCTGAGTAAGTTTGTCTTGTCTCTGTCAGCATCATTAGAAACAGTGTGTGCCCTGTGGCCTTCACCATCAAGCAAGAAGTGTGAACTGTCCAATGGCCACCATAAGTTCATCCTTACATTCTCCAATGGTCAGCTTTTTCTTCTGAAACCTAATGGATGTGGTCTTCAAAATGTTGTCAATGTCAAGCATGTTATACAGAAAGCACTGAAAACGCTCTGTGCAGATATGCTGCAAGTCATTGTTATCACTCGTAGCCAGTTGCATTTTAATGGCTGGCAATAGTCTTGCTATTTTTAACAGTGTTTCATGCCTCCATGCAGACTATCTGATATTATGAAACTTACCCAGTTTCACAAAGGAGATCCCATTTTCTTCACACAGCTTCTTCAGTGCAGCAGTTTTTTTTGCTCCGCCTTTTTGTAAATAAAACTGCAGCAGCTTGACCACAGAGCGATTAAATGTCTCACAGTAAGGAACGTTGCAATCAGCTGATTTTGCAAAATTCTCCAGTGTGTGCGCGGTGCACAGAATGTGCACAAGGGAGTCTCCAACCGCAGCAAGTTGCCGTAGTTTTGGCACACCGACGTTGACAGCAGCCCCGTCTGTGCACACAGCGACCAACTTTGTTGTCCAGTCATCCAAGCCTGTGTCCTGGAAAAGTCTCACAAGTCCCTCTGTTATGGCCTGCGCGGTTCGGTCAGCACCCAGTTCAATCAGTCCAATAAAGTCCGAGGTAAACTCTCCGTTGCTGGACACAGACACAATGTAAACGATTTCCTGCTCAGCAGACTGCAACTTGGCTCGTAACTCCCCGCTGATGGTGTGAGCGATGCTCTGCATGTTCCCCTTCACGTGAATGATATGCACCTCCGACATTTACTCCTAGCCGCTTCAGTAAAGGAACATCCTCAGAAGACATGGGACGTGCATGTTTAGCTTTATGGAAGGCGAGGAGAAAAATATTAAACAGAGCTTGCCGCTGTTCTTCATTCAGCTTGTCTCGCCATCTGGCAAGTGGGTGACTGGACATTTCGTCTCGGCTAGCTTGTTTATTAGCAATGGCTTGGGTCACTTTCATGTGCTACTTGCTCTTTTCATGTTTGTCAACTAAAGGATGGTTGAAATTCTTTGAGCCTTTATAAAACACACCTGTTTTGTCTGCTAGATGTGGATGTGAGCGGCAAATCTTGCACCACATTTCAGTGCGTTCATCGTTAGCTTCAAGCCACTGCACATCTTGGAGCCACTCTTCCGAAAAAAGTTTTATTTTCTTCGGATCTGGCCCCAGTTGGCGTTTCTTTGTAGGTGGCAAAACGCCAAAGAAGCTGCTTAATGTCTGTTGCTTTTTGGACATCTCTGACAGTAGTTGACAAACAACATGTGCAAAGTTAGATGAGATCGGGCAAGTACGCAAAGGCGTGTAGTAACACAGGCATTACGCATTCCTGATTTTTGTCGCGTATGCGTACCTGCGTAGCAGTTATGCGCACCCCTGATTATAGTGACATGGAGCTCCTTCCTCCAAAGATCTGTATGACCCTGCCCAGGAAACAAGGCAGACAGAGAAGTGAGACAGGAAGCAGAGTGTGTGTGTTTATGATGAGCGATTACATTTATCCATGTCTTTTCTATAATGTCAGCATTTTACACTGAACAGAAATATAATCCCAACACTTTTTTTTTTGTGCTACCATTCTTCATGAGCTGAAAACAAAGATCTCAGACTTTTTTATGTACACAAAAAGGCTATTTCTCTCAATTATGGTTCACAAAAGTGTCTAAATCTGTGTTAGTGAGCACTTCTCCTTTGCCGAGCTAATCCATCCACCTCACAGGTGTGGCATATCAAGATGCTGATTAAACAGCCTCATTATTGCACAGGTGTACCTTAGGCTGCTCACAATAAAAGGCCACTCTAAAATGTGCACTTTTAATCTTGAAAAGTGACTTTTATTACTGTAGGAAATGGGGAGGTCAGAAAACCAGTCAGTATCCAGTGTGACCACCATTGGCCTCATGCAGTGCCACACATCTTCGCACAGTTGATCAGGTTGTTCATTATGATCTGTGGGATGTTGGTCCACTCCTCTTCAATGGCTGTGCGAAGTTGCCGCATATTGTCAGAACTGGAACACGCTGTCGTAAACTCAGATCCAGAGCTTCACAAAAATCTTCAATGCGTGACATGTCCGGTGAGTATGCATGCCATGCAAGAAATGGGATGTTTTCAGCTTCACGGAATTGTGTACAGATCTTTGCAACATGGGGCCGTGCATTATCATGCTGCAACATGAGGTGATGGTGGTGGATGAGTGACACAACAACGGGCCTCATCTCGTCATGGTTTCTCTGTGCATTCATAATGACATCAATAAAATGCATCGGTGTTGGTTTTCCTTCCTACTTATGCTTGCCCATACCGTAACCCCAACACCACCATGGGCCACTCGATTCACAACGTTGACATCAGCAAACCGCTCACCCACATGACGCCATACACGCTGTCTGCAATCTGCAACACTGACAGCGACACGGCACGTCAGGGAGGAGAATAATGGTAGCATAGCGAGCGTAATGGGGTAATAATGGCATCCAAAAGGACATATCCCTCTGGTTCAGAAAAAAGCAGAATGTAAAAAGCTGAAGAAGTTAAACGCTCACAGGAGAATAAGGGTAAGGCTCATGATGTAAATGTACCCCAGGGGCCCCCCAAACTTTTTTTCCCCATAATGCTTCAAAACATACATTGGGGGCCCCGGGAGATAGATGAGGTATGGGTCCACGAGGCCCCGAACTTATTGATCTTATTTTTGAAGTTAGGTGCCCCAAGCGGCGTAATAGCCAGGTTATAATACTACTGTACATTTTTTGTATACACGTGGAATGGGTCCCATATGCACCTTCTGTACGACAAGTCAAATATGCGGGGAGCGGGATCCCATAGTACAAATATGCAGTATAAATATGCGGAGAGCAGGATCCCATAGTACAATATGCAGGGAGCGGGATCCCATAGTACAAATATGCAGTATAAATATGCGGAGAGCAGGATCCCATAGTACAATATGCAGGGAGCGGGATCCCATAGTACAAATATGCAGTATAAATATGCGGAGAGCAGGATCCCATAGTACAATATGCAGGGAGCTGGATCCCATAGTACAAATATGCAGTACAAATACTACAAATAGTACTGGCGCCTGGCCCTGGGAGGGGCCGGAGTGATTTTTTTTCGCCCAGGGGCCGCTAAGTAGGGCTCCCTTCAGGAATCTTAAATATGGCAAATCTAGTTACTGTATGTTTACACTGGCAGCGGGACAAATCATCCCACATACTGTGTATATTAATGGGGACATTTTGAGGTTCCTTTGAGGTACTTGTTGATGGGCTAGGAACACCGAATTCAAACATGTTGTTCCCGAGGGGACCTACATTCACTCCTCTCGGCCCCTCTTTTCCCACTAAGGTCAAAGGTCATGTACTGAAACCCCCCCCCCCTTTTCCCCTCACAGGAGGGGGTCGAGAGTGGTGTCACTGGACCCGGCTTGATCTGCTGATGTGATTTCATGTGTGGGTTTTCCCTCAACTCCTCTCTGAAGCCGAGATACCAGCCAAAAGCAAGCAGAAAGTCACAAACACGCGGCACACTTTGTACTGAGGAAAGGCACATTTGCAGGTCTGCTGCAGTGTGTATTTTTGGAGTATTCATTTGGGGCACTTGCGTTTGTGCTAGGAACACCAAATTCACAGATGTTGTTCTCGAGAGCACCTAGATCCACCTCTATTTTTCCCGTCTTTTACCACCGAGGTCAAAGGTCACATGTTGGTAGGGCCGGATCAGGGGCGATGTGCTGATGTGATTTCAACTGCTCTCTGAAGTGGAGTTATGAGCCAAAAATCGCGCAGAATATCCTCTGAAGCCCGCCACAGGCTATTTCCGGTTGACGCCACAGTGCTTGTGGTATCGTTAGATCTGTGGTGATCTGCTGATGTGATTTCATGTCTGTGTTTTCACTCAACTCCTCTCCAAAGCGGAGATATAAGCGAAAAAGCGAGCAGGCCCAAAATCCAAACGGAGGCCGAAACACAAGCGTTTTCGCCCGTCACTCCCTGCATATTCAAACATGTTGTTCCCGAGGGCACTTAAATCCACCTCTGTGGCCCCCAGTTTTCCCACTAAAGCAGGGCAGCCGCAGAAAGTCACAAACACGCACAACACTTTGCGCTGAGGCAAGTCAGATTTGCAGGTCCACTGCAGTGTGTATTTTTTGAGTATTCATTTGGGGCACTTGTGTTTGTGCTAGGAACACCAAATTCACACGTTGTTCCCTAGATCCACCTCTGTGGCCCTGTTTTCCCACTAAAGCAGAGCATCCGCAGAAAGTCACAAACACGCACAACGCTTTGGCAGGTGTGCTGCAGTGTGTATTTTTTGAGGATTCATTTGGGACACTTGTGTTTGTGCTAGTGTAGCAAATGTTCTTTTCTTCGAAGCCCAGGAGTCGATTTAAAAGAAAACGAAGTGAAGCTCCTCATGAAAGTTTAAAAGGAGTATTTAATATAAAGATGCAGCGGTAGGTTTTACAAAAGTTTCACAGCTAGCAGTAGCTCAAAACACACTTGAACAGGCCCAAAACATGAATAGGGTTCACGAGGTGTTTACTGTCCGAGGGATCCGAGCAAAAAGAGGTTGATTCCTTAGTTGCATTGCTCTTTGTCCAGAGGTCGCCTATTCCTATTGGTCGCCTCAAGTTGTAGCAGTACTTCCGGTCAGTTTAGTGAATACGTGGCATAGGGTCATCTCCCTCCTTAGGGTATTACAGCGTCAACAAGGAGAATTAATCATTGTGTGTTTAATGTATAACTCCATAAGTAATTCCCCTTTTTACTCTTTATCCAGATTCTGTCCGCTAAGGAAACCAACGCTCAAACCCGCAGCTTTTTTCCGTCCAGCATTAAGCGTCATCAGTGTTGTATACATCCGGTTACAATAATAAACCATTTCAAAATAAGATTGTATTTCAAAATAAGACAGTGTTGTGGTTGCTCTTAATATTGATTATTATTCCTTACAATTCCCTCCTTAGACACCTTTTAAGGTGTGTAATTATTAATAAAAATCAATAAGTTCTTCATCCGAACATTACACAATACAGAATTCACATCAACCACGGACAACACAGGAAATACAGAAATATTTCACATTCTTTGTTTCACAGAACAAATGCCTCAGTGTATGGACTTCCGATATCATCCTTTTGAGCATCTTCATAGACTATAGCAGCCATTAGCTTAATATGGATTGTCTAACTCTTAATTCACATTTCAACACAGTATAACACAATTTGTAATCTTTCGTTGAGGTAGAAGGCACTTAATTGATTCCTACTTGTACACAGAGATAAACCATAACAACAACAATCCAGAGAATACATGTATGTGTCTATATAAACATCAAATTGGCAATTCATAATAAAAATGAATGGGCTCTGTTATCCCTTAAAAATGCACACTATATTAGAATAGTGAAACATAAAAATAACCTACTTTCAACAATATTATCATAAAACCTAACAACCTGAGATAAGTAGGATTACCAATTTGGACTATATAAGAATAGCCCTAATAAAAATTACATTCTCTTTCTGTCTCAAAACCTGACATTTTCCACTTAAACCACCTCCACATCTTAATTGTCTGTATATGCAGGTGGATCATCCTGATCAACAAATGTAACTGTTCTCTTAACAGAAATTGACCTTGATTTTGCTCTCTTGAAAGGGCTGTGGTGATCAATCGGTTAGCTAAGGTGCGAATACATGTAGGGCTGAACGATTTAGGAAAATAATCTAATTGCGATTTTTTTCATCAATATTGCAATTGCGATTTAATATGCGATTATTTTTTCAAGGTCCTCTTCTCATGTATTTTTCAACAAACACAAGCAATAAATCAATCGTGATTACAATCGTGAACCTCGTGAGGTAGCAACAGTAGCGACGCACGTTCTGCACAATACCTGACATTGCGCAGCACCTTCCTTTTTAAAGCCAAAATAATTCCACACAACTCACGCGCCGCCCCTCTTTGGTACCAAACTTCCAGCCGTGCACTCTTCTGACGAGCCTGAGGCCATTGTGCAACAGGTTCAAGCGCAGCGTTGACTTCTTTCCCTGCCTGCTCGGCTTCGCTCGGCTCGGCTCGGCTCGCAAGTCACGTGACCAGATCACGTGACCAGTCAAATCGCAGCCTTTGCGGTTGGAAAATCTCGTTTTGTCATATCGCGATATTATCGCAAATGCAATTAATCGTTCAGCCCTAAATACATGGTATACAACAACATCCACATAGTACCAAGATTGTAGTCATTCCTGCAATCGATAACATTGCACTCATTATCAGAGTCCTATATTTACCGAACATTCTTTCTAACGTTCCTACAAAGGGGTCCTCCACTATTGTCTGCCAATTCAATGCTCAAGCTAGTAAGTCCCTTTAATGCTCTGGTTACGGATCCATCTAGGGAGGTGTTATTTGGGATGAAAGTACAGCACAAAGATCCAAATAGTCTACATACACCCCCTTTTTCAGCCAAAAGCATATCTAAGGCCATCCTATTTTGCCAAGCCATTAGACTGGTTTTGTCCAACTGCTCGTGCAGCCCTTTTACTGCATCTCGGGTGTAGTTTATGAATCTCTGCGGGTTATAGATAGTAAATGTAGTTAATCCAATCTACATTCTTGTTCACCGTAGGCCAGAGAAATATCGATTTGAATCCTGCGGTTCTCTGATTTCTTGCTTTAAACTCGTCTGGAACTCCCCTGGGTACCCCGATATAGTCAATATAAACTGAGGAACTAAAACTCCCTCCTGGGACTGACCTTTTCATTCTGCTGGTCTTGGGGTGGAGCGCAAGCTTTGTTAGCTGTCTGGCTGTCATTGGTACTGCATAGAAGGGCATCACTAACTGCACCAGTGCACATGTTCCAGTCCAGTCCTGTGGAAGGACTGGATACAATGTTTTAGTACCACAGTACCACCAAACATCTGCCCTGGGGTATTGCATGTTAACCACAACAATTCCTGAATGAAGGCCCTGGCTGGTTACTGCTGTTGTGGAATTTCACCATCGAACGTTCCCATATTAGTGCCTTTCGTGTGATTCTTCACAATACAATCATAGTCCCTCATAGGGAGTGAAAACAGGTGGAATGTAGTTTACTTTTATGATGGGGTACATTAATGCAATATCAGTACAGCCTACTGGGGATTTTTGTTCATAGAGCTTATACATGCACAATTGTCCTCTTGGGTCGTTGTAAGCATTTAGAGGGAAAGGCACATTACCGAGAATGGGCCTTGCAGCAGCACATAACATACAGTCTGACATCCTACTTTGTTCTACCCAATATACAACCCAATCTAACCATGCATTTGTGTCTTCATACCCTGTTTCCACCGCTATATCCTTCTGCACAGTCGATGTACTCAAATATGTCACCAGTCTATTATTATCCTGTGAGTAAGCCTGCGCTGTTCCTGTATTAGGGACTGCAATCAGCGAAGAATTCGAATCTGCTGGTTCTTCAGGGGTAAGATCAGGGACTACCTCCGTTTGGGGTTCGGTTATTTCTACCAAAACCGAGCCCATAGGATCTTTTCCAGGAACTTCAACTCCTAATATTAAATGAAATGAAGTTGTTTCTTCCCTTGCTTTGAATAGATGAGTGAGTGTGTCTTTAAAAGAGATTATTATAGGATTCCGTCGGTTGTTGTCCCCATGATTGCGCCATTTAGCTAAGGATATCTGAGTCTGAAAAGTCCCCTGTTTCCCTGTACGTGGGGAAGTGGTGTCCCCCTCAGGCCTAGCATTCCAGTACACTATGTCCCATTGGGGGCACCAGGTGTTATCATCTGGTGTTCATCAGGGGAAAATACAACTGTACACATCATGTCCTGTCCAGTCTAGCGGACCTTTCCCACAATTCACCACGTCGCACAAATCCAGACTGACAGTGATAGTTTCCCCCTGTGGAACCAAAATTACTAACCTCCCATCCCCTCGGTCTGCTGATCTTTGATGCCTGAGGAGAAAGGAAGGTTCCTGAAATATAGCTTGAGAATCATTAATTGATTGACTTTTCTTGACAATTTTCCATACTGCTGTACTCCCCACAAAATCAAAAAGAACCCAGTGAGCATAATTAACTGTGATGATTTAGCTTTAGACCCTAGAGGACCCCATTTTTGCTTTGGCTTTATCACTGGTTGTGAACCTATTTTACACACATTCATGATAATAACAGGATTTTAGATAATGAGATGCAAAACAACATATAGAAATAATAAAAGTAAGATATCAAAAATAATGTAAATAAAAATAATAAAAGAGAAAAGTAAAATAATGGCTTCTACTTTATGGTAACCTCTGAACTCCAAAGGGAATTTGCTTTTTCAACTATTTCCTACAGTTACTGTTTATGACTTTTGTTTTAACTCAAATCAGTCCTAACTTCCAAACGTTTTCTGGAAGGGGGTGTTGTGGGAGCACAATGTGTAAGGTGCAATTAGCTCCTGTTTTACCTTTAACCCGGAGCGTGTGAGAAGCTCGTTTAACAACTTCGCACGGTTCCGACCACCTAGGATCTGCCCACTTTCGTTTGTGGACCTTGACCCTCACCCAATCACTTGGTCGAACAGGAGCCTCTTCTGGTGTCTCACACGGTCTCTCCTCAGATTTTCGAACCCGTGTAGACAAAACTGAAATCATATTACTCAGAGCTCTGACATAATCATCCACCTCAATCTGTCTCAGGTCCAAAACTGGACCATATCCCCCCTCCCTTAGAGGTCCCGGCCAGGGCTCGCAATTAACGATGTCCCGGGGACCATAAAAATTCCTACTGGGACACAAATATATTTTGTCTGGTACTATTTCGGGACAGTGAAAAAAAATTCAAAGTAAACTTCGAAATGGGTGTTATTTGCAAAGTCATTAAATATGAGTATCTTTTTCGGTTTAAATAATTTAATAAAAACGTGTGAACGGCGAAACTATAGAAGGTTGACGTTCTCGCGGCACCTCACGAGAGGGCTGTCAAATCATAGCGTGCATTCTACGTCATCCACTCTGCCGCTGACTGCCGCTAGCTAGATTCGCGCCACTGCAACGTTCATAGAGCGAGAGAATACACCGTCATCCACGACAGTTAAAAAAAAGAAGAAAGAAATGCTGAGGTGGTTAAATAAAAAGCCCCCTGATGCAAGCCCCGATACTGCTGACTCCCGAAACGAAGACATCCCAAGTCCTGGTCATGATTCATCGTCTTCCACTGTGCTAAGTTAGTTGTCTTAAGTGTCAATGTTAGCTAGTGCTCAGCGCTAGCTAACGCTAGCTAGTGCTCAGCAATAGCTAACGCTAGCAACTGAAGTGTGCCTTACAATGCATATAAACGTCCTAAAATGCGGTCTCATATTCTTTTGAAGTTTGTGAAAATGATGTGAAATACAGTTGACCAGAATAAGAGGTGTAGCCTATCATTTTTGTATTTTCTTTGTCAGCCTGTCAGTGACTAGACTAAAATCTTTAGCTGCAAAAACGTAAGGCATTTAGCTAATCATTCTTTTTTTAGTCCATGAGCCATGAGGGGTTTTTTTGGTCAAGAACGTCAGTCAGATTGGGTGACGATTAGAAAGGGGGTCGCAAGGTAATTTTAGTTTGCCAATCAACTTTGGTATGAGAATAATGTGTCATGTTAAGAGAGAGTAATGTTCCAGTTGTTTTTGTGCCTAGCTAATCTCCCAGTAGATTTTGCCCGCAAAAGCAAGGCTACAATGTGCATTAGTGATGGCACGTTCGCGAACAGGCAGTTCGATCGAACGTGTCTTTAACAAGAACGAACTGACCTGACCATTGTGCATGTCTGCATTTTTTGGGATCAGGGCTCCCCCAACAGGCCGAAAAAAATATGTGTATATCTGTTGAAACCAAAGACTAAAATAATGCTGTAGAAAAATATCAAAATCACTAAGATTATAATGCTCATACAAATGTTGCATTTCACCACTTTTGTAATAACATTTCTTCTACAATTGATAATGTTTTTGTCTTCTATATCTATATTAAAACAAAACAGGGGTCTGGCTCAAAGACATCATCGGGGCTTTAAGACAAAGTTTTATACAGCATTGTACCCTACTATGTTATGTAATGTTATATTATTATAACATGAACATATGTTTTGTCTGGAGCTGCAAGTGCCCAAGGACAGAGGAGGCTATGAGGCAAAGAGGAAGAGGAAGTGGCTTCCTGAATGGAGGCAACAATGCCCCTTTGCCGAGTTTGATCCAGCTGCCAAAATGATGTACTGCTCAACATGCAGATCCTTCCCAGCAAAGGCCAAAGACAGTTCTTTGTTCATCGGTGTAAGTGGCGACAGTGTACGTGTGAGAAAACTAAAAATGCACGTCCTTACATCTGCTCACAATGATTGTGAGAAGGCTCTCAGAGTACGGGAGAATCCTGAGAACGCACCTCTGCCAAGCTGTCTTCTAAGAATGGATCAGGGTGTTAAGGATAAATTAATCAAGCTATTTAACATAGCATACTATGTTGCAAAAGAGGAGGAACCCTTTACAAAATTTCCCAAATTAGTGCATTTCAAAAATGGCCTTAACTTGGGAATCACATACAAAAATGACCACGCTTGTCTTGTCAGACATTCATAGACAACATAGCTAAAACTATGAACAAGTCTTTGGAAGAGAAGATAAAGGCTGAAAGATTTTTTTCTATAATGTCTGACTCTGTTGACCGATCAGTGCAGGACCAGGAGATAATTTATGTCACCTATATTGAAAATGGTCTACCTGTCAACGTCATGTTGACTATGGTGACATTGCAGCATGCTAACAGCCAGGGCATCCTAGACGCCATAATGTCTGGACTTCACCAAGCTGGGCTTTCAGAAGATGACCTAAAGGCAAAGTTGGTTGGGTTCGGATGTGATGGGGCCTCTGTGATGATCGCGCATAGAAATGGAGTGTCTGCCCGGCTGAAAGAGATGTTTGGATCGCTGGTGACCATCTGGTGTGTGGCTGATTGTCTTGAGCTGACCGCATTAGACAGCATGAAATCTTTTCCAGCTCTCACAGAACTGAAGCAAATTATCAACGGAATCTACAAACACTACCATACATCAGCCAAAGCTAGCCGTGAGCTCAAGACTGTGGCAGAAGCCCTCAACATACAGTGGGGCAAAAAAGTATTTAGTCAGCCACCAATTGTGCAAGTTCTCCCATTTAAAAAGATGAGAGAGGCTTGTCATTTTTATCATAGATATACCTCAACTATGAGAGACAAAATAAGGTAAAAAAATCACATTGTAGGATTTTTAAAGAATTTATTTTCAAATTGTTGTGGAAAATAAGTATTTGGTCAATAACAAAAGTTCATCTCAATACTTTGTTATATACCCTTTGTTGGCAATGACAGAGGTCAAACGTTTTCTGTAAGTCTTCACAAGGTTTTCAGACACTGTTGCTGGTATTTTGGCCCATTCCTCCATGCAGATCTCCTCTAAAGCAGTGATGTTTTGGGGCTGTCGCTGGGCAACACGGACTTTCAACTCCCTCCAAAGATTTTCTATGGGGTTGAGATCTGGAGACTGGCTAGGCCACTCCAGGACCTTGAAATGCTTCTTACGAAGCCACTCCTTCGTTGCCCTGGCAGTGTGTTTGGGATCATTGTCATGCTGAAAGACCCAGCCACGCTTCATCTTCAGTGCCCTTGCTGATGGAAGGAGGTTTCCACTCAAAACCTCACGATACATGGCCCCATTCATTCTTTCCTTTACACGGATCAGTCGTCCTGGTCCCTTTGCAGAAAAACAGCCCCAGAGCATGATGTTTCCACCCCCATGCTTCACAGTAGGTATGGTGTTCTTTGGATGCAACTCTGCATTCTTTCTCCTCCAAACACGACGAGTTGAGTTTTTACCAAAAAGTTCTATTTTGGTTTCATCTGACCATATGACATTCTCCCAATCCTCTTCTGGATCATCCAAATGCCCTCTAGCAAACTTCAGACGGGCCTGGACATGTACTGGCTTAAGCAGGGGGACACGTCTGGAACTGCAGGATTTAAGTCCCTGGCGGCGTAGTGTGTTACTGATGGTAGCCTCTGTTACTTTGGTCCCAGCTCTCTGCAGGTCATTCATGCCTCCAACGCTTTCGATCAGGTGGTGAGTATTGATGGCTCCCAGCTCCACCCAAACACAGCACTCACACACCCCCACTTTGTTGTTATTAGGGACAGGCTGTATCGTGTGAGCCGTGACACACAGACAGGAGAGATCAATACCCAGTTGTTGGTACCACAAAGCCGTCGGGAAATGATTTTCCAGGCGGCTCATCACAACCCCATGTCAGGTCACCTAGGGTACGATAAGACACTACACCGGATCATGGCCCGATTTTATTGGCCGGGCATTCGCGCGGATGTGAAGCGGTGGTGTGCATCCTGCAGCGAATGTCAGCTGGTTAATCCGCCGGCCACCCCAAAAGCGCCTCTGCGCCCACTCCCATTAATTGAGGTGCCTTTTGAGAGAGTTGGTATGGACCTCATCGGGCCATTAGACCGGAGTGCACGGGGATATCGCTTTGTACTCGTCCTAGTGGATTATGCAACACGATATCCCGAGGCAGTGCCGTTGCGCAATATCTCTGCAAAGAGCGTTGCACAGGCACTGTTTCATATAATCTCCCGAGTCGGGATCCCGAAAGAGATCCTGACTGACCAGGGCACGTCATTTATGTCACGCACACTACGCGAGCTGTATGAACTGTTGGGCGTCCGCTCGATCCGGACTAGTGTTTACCATCCACAGACCGATGGCCTGGTGGAGCGGTTTAACAAAACGCTAAAGAACATGGTTCGTAAATTCGTTCACGAGGATAGCCGTAATTGGGATAAATGGCTAGACCCTCTGTTGTTTGCAGTGCGGGAGGTGCCTCAGTCCTACACGGGATTTTCTCCCTTTGAACTGCTGTTTGGCAGGAAGCCACGGGGTGTTTTGGACCTATTTAAAGAAAACTGGGAGGAGGGTCCGAGCACAAGTAAAAACGAAATTCAGTACGTTATGGACCTGCGAGCAAAACTCCATTCACTGGGGCAGTTATCACGGGAGAATTTGCTGCAGGCTCAGGAACGTCAGCAGCGCCTGTACAACAGGGTCGAAACTGAGACAATTTTCACCGGGAGATAAAGTACTTGTGTTACTCCCAACTTCCAGCTCCAAATTACTCGCCAAGTGGCAAGGGCCCTTCGTGGTCACACGACGAGTGGGGGACGTAGATTATGAGCTGGTGCGTTCTGACAGGGGGGGAGTAACACAGATCTACCACGTAAACCTCCTTAAAACATGGAGGGAAGTGGCGTCTGCTTCTCTGGCCACCACGGTGATAGAGAGAGATGAGTTGGGACCGGAGGTCATTATTAACACCGAATTAGCCCCGGTCTGTTGCGGCGACCATCTCTCACCCGGTCAGGTGGCAGACGTTGCCGCGTTGCAAGGGCGGTTTGCCGATGTGTTCTCCCCGCTGCCAGGGTGCACCTCTCTCATAAACCACCGCATAGAAACGCCCCCGGGCGTGGCCATTCGTTCACGGCCCTATCGGCTGCCTGAACACAAGAGGAAAATTGTTCAGGCGGAGCTTCAGGCTATGCTAGAGATGGGAGTAATAGAAGAGTCCACCAGTGACTGGTGTTGCCCTGTCGTGCTGGTACATAAGCCGGACGGGTCAATCCGGTTCTGTGTGGACTACCGCAGGGTTAACGAGGTGTCCAAATTCGATGCTTATCCAATGCCCCGGGTCGACGAACTCCTGGACCGGCTAGGCACTGCTCGTTTTTATACGACACTGGATTTAACCAAGGGCTACTGGCAGATTCCCCTTTCTCCAGAGTCGAAGGAAAAAACGGCCTTCTCCACTCCGTACGGTTTGAACCAATTTGTCACACTTCCTTTCGGGTTGTTCGGGGCTCCAGCCACCTTCCAACGGCTCATGGACCGAGTGCTGCGTCCCCACTCTGCATATGCTGCTGCTTACTTGGATGATGTCATCATCCACAGTGAGACATGGGAGCAGCATATGCAGCAGGTGGGGGCAGTGCTCGAGTCCCTGAGGCAGGCGGGGCTCACGGCCAACCCAAAGAAGTGTGCGGTTGGGCGGAGGGAGGTACGGTATCTGGGGTACCACTTGGGCGGCGGGCAGGTGCGGCCACAGATAGAGAAAACTGCCGCCATTTCTGCCTGTCCGGTGCCCAAGACGAAAAAAGAGGTCAGGAGGTTCGTGGGGCTGGCCGGTTACTACAGGCGGTTCATCCCCGCCTTTTCGGGGCTGACCAGCCCTCTGACCGACCTGACCCGAAAGGGTGCTTCAGATCCGGTCCAGTGGACGGAGCAATGTCAGCTGTCGTTTGAGAGGGTTAAGAAAGCCCTCTGTGGAAAGCCGCTTCTGTTCACCCCTAACTTCTCTCTACCTTTTGTTTTGCAGACCGACGCCTCGAACAGTGGGGTGGGGGCCGTTTTGTCCCAGCAGGTAGAGGGGGTCGACCGCCCCGTACTGTACATTAGCCGTAAGCTGGCTCAGAGGGAGGTGAACTACAGTACGGTGGAAAAGGAGTGCCTCGCCATACGGTGGGCGGTCGGCGCCCTGCGTTACTACCTCCTGGGGCGCCCTTTCACCCTCTATTCGGACCATGCCCCGCTCCAGTGGCTCCACCGCATGAAGGATGCCAACGCCCGGATCACTCGTTGGTATCTGGCGTTACAGCCGTTTAACTTCAAGGTGATCCACAGGCCGGGTAACCGGATGGTCGTGGCCGGTTTCCTCTCCTGCTCGGTGGAGGGGGGGGGGGAGGTCAGCTGTCGGCCGGCGGGATCCCGGCCTGAGTCGGGCGGTGGGGGTATGTGGCAGCCGGGTGTGGTTAGAGCGCCGGCTGCTGGGGTGAGGGGAGTGGCTCGGCCGGAGACCAGACAGGTGATCGGAATCAGGTAATCAGGCATTTAATATAAAGCATGTTGGTAACCTGGTTCTGATCTGTCTTGCAGTAGGCTGGGTCCTGGGAAGACGACACACCCCGTCCTGGCCTTGCCCGCTCGGAAAGTACCGCGGAGCTGCCTGTTGTGTGCACAATTCTCAAACAATAAACGCTGTTGTTTTTGCCCAACCCCGAACGCTTCCGTCTCTTACCTTTTACCTGAGCCATCCCGCTCACAATATAATTAAATGATATAAATCACAATTACATAGGTACATTACAAACATTGCAAATTATTGGTGCATTTTTCTAACAACATTTAATCCCGAAAGAGCTTCTTCTGAAAAAAACATTTGCAAAATGATTTTCACTATAACAAATATCTCTGCTCTGAAACATTTTTACATACCTTTTATAGATAATCATGGTCAATGGGAACTTCCTCCAGGGCAGACACCTTCACAGTCAGTTGGTCCCACCAAGGGACACCACTTACTGCCTCCAACCCATTCTCCTCCTCATCCTCCGCCACATCCTCAACAATACCTTCTTCTGGGGCCATGATGTAACCGGCCCCAATGCAGATATTGTGGAGGACGGAACATGCTGTAATAACCTGAAATTGGAAAAGTGTCAATATGTTAGGCCTCCTAAATGTTATAACTCATGTTAGACCAACTCTTCTTCTGTAGTATACAAAATCCTATTGAGTGATTACCTACAGTGGGGCAAAAAAGTATTTAGTCAGCCACCAATTGTGCAAGTTCTCCCATTTAAAAAGATGAGAGAGGCCTGTAATTTTTATCATAGGTATACCTCAACTATGAGAGACAGAATGAGAAAAAAAAATCCAGGAAATCACATTGTAGGATTTTTAAAGAATTAATTGGTAAATTCCTCGGTAAAATAAGTATTTGGTCACCTACAAACAAGCAAGATTTCTGGCTCTCACAGGCCTGTAACTTCTTCTTTAAGAGGCTCCTCTGTCCTCCACTCGTTACCTGTATTAATGGCACCTTTTTGAACTCGTTATCAGTATAAAAGACACCTGTCCACAACCTCAAACAGTCATACTCCAAACTCCACTATGGCCAAGACCAAAGAGCTGTCTAAGGAGACCAGAGACAAAATTGTAGACCTGCACCAGGCTGGGAAAACTGAATCTGCAATAGGTAAGCAGCTTGGTGTGAAGAAATCAACTGTGGGAGCAATTATTAGAAAATGTGTGTGGTTCACTAGATGCACGCACACCATCAAACACAAAAGAATCAAATTACTTCAACAGTCAGCCTGCAACAGCTGGACTTCGATCCCACTCCTGAAGATGCCAGAAAAGGAAGAGGTCCTAATGAAACCTCAGCTTTATAGTGCTCAGCCATAGGTGGCCAATTAACTGCCTGACCAAAATAACAATAGCACAACTTACACATTACCAAAATAATATGAATCGATGGGCTTTTGTACAGCCGCCCCCAAATCTGTTGTACGGATTTGCTTCTAAAAGTCCTTCTCTCCATGGTCGTCTGGAAATGCAGGCAACTTAATCAGTCTAGCCACCGGGCGAAGATAGGTGCGATCCTTCACTTTAACTTCTGCTGCCCTTACTCTTCCATCGGAGCCAGGGCAGACCGTCTTCACTGTTCCAACAAGCCAGAGGGCCCTTGGAGACTGAGGATCCACAATCATTACGACTGTGCCGACGGTCAAATCGTCTTTCTCCTTTTGCCACTTCTGACGTGTCTGTTGGGCAGGCAAGTACTGTCGGATGAATCTGGACCAAAACTGGTCAGCCAGAACTTGACTGTGCCGCCATCTCCTGCGAGTGAGTAGCTCAGACTCTGGGTAGATCACCTGAGGTAGAGAGCTGTCGGGCCGCCCCATGAGAAGAGTATTTGGAGTCACGGGGTCTGGATCTGAGACGTCTGAGGATACGTAACCCAAAGGCTTGGAGTTAAGAATGCCTTCAATCTCAACCAGGACTGTCCTGAGTACTTCTTCTGGCACGGTCTGCGCTCCAACAACGGTGTACAGTGCTGCCTTTATGGACCGTATTTCCCTTGCCCAAGAGCCGCCAAAGTGGGGAGCACTTGGCGGGTTGTACTGGAAAGCGAGGGTCCTGTAAATGCTTCGCATTGTGGGCTGAGGGTCCAGCTCCAGCTGGCCATGCTTGAAGCCGATGCTGTCTAATTGACAGTGCCATATTAGTCCGAGGGTGCGCTCCTCTGGGTCAGCTGTATCGTGGTTGAACCAGAGTTCGCTACTTTCTGACCTGGACTCGGGGGGCAGGTGGCTGATTATGCTAGGGCAGTTGCTGGCCCATTGTCGCAGGTCAAAACCACCCTTGGCCAGAAGACTGCGAAGATCATCCACCAGCTGTTTCGCTCCTTCAGCAGTACGTAGACTTTGTAGACAATTGTCCACGTAGAAGCATTGTTCCACTGATGTGCGCAACTTGTCTCCAGGTCCTGCGTGGTCAGTCACATGCTTCTGGAGAGCAAATGTGGCACAGCAGGGGCTTGATGTAGTGCCGAAAGGCAGGACCTGCCACTGGTAGATGTCCGGGGGGTCGTTCCTCCTCATCTCTCTCCAAAGGAATCTCAAGAGTGGCTGGTCCTCTGGGAGAAGGCGGACTTGATGAAACATGCCCTTTATATCCGAACTGATCGCAAAGGGATGTTCACGGAATCGGATGAGAACACCTATTAGGGTAGCACCCAGCACAGGTCCAGGGAGCAGGTGATCATTCAAGCTGATGCCCTTGAAGGAGAAAGAACAGTTGAACACTATTCTATTCTTTCCATTATGGTGGACCATGTGGTGGGGGATATACCACCCCGGACTACTAGCTGCCTCATCCAGGGGTATCTTCTTCACATACCCAGCTTCCACCAGCTTCTTGATCTCACCCTTGTAGGTAGCCGCCTTATCAGGATCCCCAGCCAGCCTCTTCTCCGTACTGCGCAGTTGGGCCATCACAGCTTCCTTAGGCGCAACCAGTGGGGGGAGGTCCTTTTTCCAGAGCAGAGGAGTGGCGTACCGCTGAACTCCCTCTACCGTCACCCTAACGGTCTTCTCCTCCAGAATACGTACTGCCTCTGTGTCTTGTCTTGAGCGTGTCACAAGCTTCTCACTCCGGTAAGGCAAAGTGTCTAATTGCCATAGCTTTTCGACATGACCGAGTAACTCAGCGGTGGTCGGAGTGCTCGATGTCCAAAGGCATTGCTGAGTGGTCAGGCTGTGCCTCAGCAGCTTAGAAGGACCTTGGAGTGCCCATCCCAACTTGGTCTTGACCGCAGCCGGCCCTCCCGGTGGGCCCAGGCGAACAGGTTCAGTTGGGGTTATGAGGTGTGGATGGTCCGATCCAATGAGCAGCAAGGGCTGCGCACGGTCAATGGGCTGCAGAGGTAAGTTCTTCAAGTGACAATATGACTTCTTGAGGGCCGCAACAGGGTAAGTATGGGGTGCCAGACCTAGCTCTTTGGCTGTGAATGCTCTTTGAATGTGGAAGGTCTTACTTGGTTGGTTTGCAGGTGAAACTGTGAACGACACTGTGGCTCCAGGGATGACTCGCACATCTTGACGCACTGTACGCAAGGACAGCTCCTCAGGTAAACCTTGTAGGCCGAGCTGTTGTGCCGCTTCATACAGTAAGATGGTGCGCTCCGAGCCATCATCTAGCAGTGCATATGTGTCCAATGAGTTCTCACCATTCTTTAGGATGACCCGACTCATCTTCAGTAGCACCCTGCTGCTACCAGTAGGTCTGTCCACATAGAGGGTTTCAGCAGTGGAGCTGGTGGGTTTGGCACGCTCCATGGATCCAGTTGTGGCTTTCCTGAAAGTGGTGGTCTTACCGCTACCTCCGGTGTTCACCTCATGAAGGATTTCAAGATGTCGCTTGTCGCATTTCTTACATTTAGCCTTCAAAGTGCACTCGGAAGAGAAGTGTTCGCGTCCACACTTCCAACACCTCTGATTGGCCCGGATCCATTTCTCGATCTGCTCCTTGGACAGTAACTGAAAATTTGCACACTGATTCAGATAGTGCTGAGGTGTGTTGCAAAATGGGCAGAATTTCTTGGGCTTTTCTCGTGGCTGATCTGAACTACTTGACTGTAACTGAGATGGACACTCTTTTGGCTCACTGTTGTGAAGAACCATTGTGGACTGTGACTTTCGGTCCTTGCGGTGTTCTTTGTAGCTCTGATGTTCCTTACCGTGATCACCAGTGAACTGTGAACCATCAACTTGCACCCTTACCTCATATTCTAGCCAGTCAGCCAGGTCGAGAAGAGTTGGAATGGGAGTTCTTATGGGATTGATATACCTCCTAAAGCTTGCTCTTAAATCATGAGGCAACTTTCCCAGAAGCCGTGAAACATGAGATCCACACCACAGTTCGGTTCTTCCACTGCTGCCAAGTTGCTCCAACATCCCTACTGAAGCGCGCACTTTCAGTGCGAATTGACGAAAGGCCTTAGTGTCACCTGCCTTGACGTTCGGCTCCTCCATGAGCTTGGAGATGCGCTGAAGTGCAAGTTGGTGCGGTTGACCATATAACTCTGTGAGAGCCTCCATGGTGTCAGTATATGGATCCCTGCTGTGACTGTATGAATCAGCGATGAGCATTGCCTCTTCCAGTTTGAGGTGATCCAGTAGAATCTGAAACTTGAAGCGCTCTGTGGCATCGGGCGGAAGAAGGTTATCAAGAGCAACTTTGAGTCTTGCGAACTCACGAGGATCTTCATGAACGAAGTCAGGAATCTTTGGCTTCGGGCCCCGATATGAGTGCTCTCTCTCCACTGAAGGATGTCGAGAATGACGCCCAGGTGAGTAAGAGGGTTCGCGGCGTCGGCTTGACTCATATCCCCTTGGAGTGTCATATTTGTATTGGCTTGAATAGTCATGCCAATAGTCAGCAGGTATACTTGAATACTGGTGTTCCCGTGATGGAGAAGATCTGCGGGAACGATGTTGCCGGGGCCAATCCAGGTAAGGATCCTTCCGTGAAGATGAGCTGTAATGAGGAGGTGATTCTCTGCGGCGACTTGTCTGTCTGCTTGGGTAGTTTCTATCAGGAGATCTGCGGTCGCGGCTAGATGGCCGCCCCATCCTTTCTAGACCTCTGGCTATCTCATCAACTTCTCTTTCCCTTGCATGTAGCTTGCCCTCAGTCGCTGTCGGTTCTAATTTATGCCATGGAGGACGCGGATCCTGTTGATCTCTTGGAGACGTCTCCATACATTGTGAAACCGGCGAGCTTGATCTGGAGCCTGCAGCATAGCCTCTCATGCTATTACGCCTTGAAGGGGGGTAGGAAGAAGTGTGATAATGAGAATCTTTCTCCCTCATTTGGTCCAGACAGCGCCTCAACAGTGCATTCTCATCAGAAAGGATGCGGACACACCTCTCAAGCCCTGGGGAGTTTGACCTGTCTCTGTCTGGGTCTTCATGTGTTGTGGGTGACTCACTCTTCTTTGGTGTTGCCATTGTTAACTAAAGAAGTTTGCCAAATCCGGCTCGAAGGACCATGAAAAGAATTGTTAAAGGAGCTGTGATGCTGAGACTATGTTTCCGGTGGCAACCACTGTAGAATGTCCGATTAGAACAATAAAAGGAAACGGTGTCCAAAGAAATGAGTCTTTATTGAGTCTTCACACCCACAACACAGAGTAAGAATGATCAATGTGTGATCAGAGTTTGTATGTATTTATGTGTGTGGTTCACTAGATGCACGCACACCATCAAACACAAAAGAATCAAATTACTTCAACAGTCAGCCTGCAACAGCTGGACTTCGATCCCACTCCTGAAGATGCCAGAAAAGGAAGAGGTCCTAATGAAACCTCAGCTTTATAGTGCTCAGCCATAGGTGGCCAATTAACTGCCTGACCAAAATAACAATAGCACAACTTACACATTACCAAAATAATATGAATCGATGGGCTTTTGTACACATAATTAAAACACAATGTAAGACTGTTTAATGACCTAGAGATATCCTATTATTCCGCTGTTACTTCATGTTGTAAATACTGGTTCAAACCTGAGTAAATGAAATAAACCATGTATTAAACAATTACTATTAAAAATGTTTTTCATCTAATGTCAAAGTAGAGGTAAGAATATATCCACCATCCCTCTGCAGCTTCATGTCTTCTATTATGAGAACTTCCATCACTAACACAGAGGAACTCCATCATGTCATTTTACACCAGCAGCAGTAAAACAACTATCAGCAGAAGTGTTTTATCAAGTTGTTTATTTGTATTCACATTCATTAGTTATTCCTCCGCTTGCTGCTGCTTTTAAATCCACTCTGCTGCTGCATCATTTGAATAGCCTCCTTGCACGGTAACCGTAAATTCTACTTCCGCTGTTACTGTATGCGCTTCTAAACTTCCGGTGTGATATCGGTGAACGTCAAACATGGCGAGTTTCTACACTAGATGCCTGCAGGATCTCCCAAACATTTCCATCCCAAATGTCCACCGACTTGTTCGGATGGGCAGTTCTACACCGAAGAGCAAACGTGATAAGGGATACAAAATGTACCTATCCAGTTATATCGACAATTATGAAGGTAAGTTGTAACTATGGCACAATATTATTGTAGCTACATAGCTAACATTAGCGCTTACATAGTGATATTACTGTGGTAATAGCTTTACTTACTTTTATAATTTAACGTGGTCTTTGCTCGACTTTTCAATGTTCAATGTCCAAAATCCTCCGACGCAAGGCTTCGTTGTCCTCAACCAAGTCACTTGCTCGTATCACCGTTTGTGGCAACACCGAGTAGTCGTGGTCAGTAGCTACAGCCGCGATTTCCATCTCGTTGTCAGAGACATCGGGACTCTCCACATCTGGCCGCGGGCGCCTCTCCCAAACACTCGGTCTAGGTGCCGATAGCTCAAACCCGTTCCAAGAAAACAGAACAGGGACTGATCCCTTTTGGAGTTTTCTTAGTCCCCCGGCTGTCACGACAAAATCTGTGCTTTTAAAGTGCCTACTGCAGACCTTTGAATGTTTCGTCGGACTGAAATTATCCCTTCGGATTCTCCTCAGCCACTCGGCCCGTACCGCCGGGTCAACGGGAAATGAATGGAAGGAAAGTAGCTTATTGTACCTCGAAGAATTCGTACACTGAGGTACACAACAGTGCAGTGCCGATGTCCCCACCCTTTGAAAGGTCAGTCGTCTTTCTTTTATTGTGAACACACTCATTGTACACTTCTAAATAGTAAAAGCCGGTTACCGGTATCCAGCTGTCAAACGCTATCATAACACGGAAGTGTTCGACCGGAAGTTTAGACGCGCATACAAGTAACAGCGGAAGTAGAATTTACGGTTACCGTGCAAGGAGGCTATAAAGGTCCCTCGTCACCAGTGCACATTGCATCCTGGGATATGGTAGACCGCAGAGGATACATCAGATGTATCCTCTTAATCTGGGAAAAGGGCCGCATTTGTCGGCCGCATTCGGAGGAGTCTTGTCTTTTTTTTTTGTTTTGGGACAGCCTTCTCGGGGAAGTGACGCAAGCGGTCTTCGAATGCAGCGTGTCTCAATGGGGACTGTCAGCATAGATATAAAGGCTAAATGTGTTGAGGCTCCAGTATACCTGCCGGATCGGTGATTGCGTTCGCCAACTGTGACGTCAACACAGCGACATACCCATATTACTGGTACGCGGGGCGCTCTCGACTGACTGCAGTCTTCTCCTGAACGATAGGCATCGCTGCTGAGAAAAATACAGTCTACACCGCTGGAGTAGCGAGAATTAGAGGTAACTCAATGGAGGCAATGACAGCCGTGCAGACAGCCGATGAGGAGGAAATGTTGCATTTAAGTTTGTTAGCTAACTAAACTGGTCTTAATACTTTGTGGATCACTACTGGTTGTTTAAGTGAAATTTAGGCTTGACTCGGATTTCAATATGGATCATTTTTCTCATACGGTGTTCAAGGTGTTTGGGGATGGGGCACATAGTTTCACATAAAGGTGTATTTAAATAGCTTATGTACAATAAATTGACTCATCTATCTATTCCTGTCTCAAAACAGTTTTTCCTAAGGAAACATATCTGAACAGAAATGTAGATGATGTGGTTGCTATGACCAGTCTAGTTCATTAGACTTGGTTCATTTTGAGACAAATGTTAATCGCGGAGGTTCCTCCACAGCTTTTTACAAAAAGCTTCATCTTTCGCGAAAAGTCCCTGAGATCTCTTTTCATGAGTTCATGGCCATCTGAGAATCCTTCTCCCGCATTGAAGGGTCATAAAGGTGTCTGTACAGACGAACCTGCTGGCAGAGTCGTGCTTCCTGGTCATCCATGCTTGTAGGTAGCTGCGCCGCGCGCGCCAAGTTATAAATCCAAGGAGGTGCACGCCCTCGCGAAACAACCCCAACGCGCCACACGCCAGCGGAAATAACGTTTTTTTGGCACGCGCCACCGTGCACACGGACAAGAACGGCAGGTATACTGGGTCCTTTACAGTGTAGAACGTCACCACAGGTCGGCCATCTTACCACAGGCAAGTTTCTGGCGTGATCTGTAGAACCTGAGGTAACCTGATCTGGTCAGTGATCTGCACATACGCTAATACTCTTATCTCGCTGAAATCTTGACGGATTTACAAACAGTTTGGTTTCTTACAAACGTTATTAACGTGGTTAGAAATCTGGATGCTTGAACATGTTGAAATAGCTGCTTTTCTCTTCGAAAAATGACTTAATCGTGCAGCTTAGTTGTGTATCACGGCTAGGCTACTAGCTACCGAGTAATTTTACATCGATGGGAGAGGTAGAATTGGTCTTTCTTTTCAATATAACTTAAGTTGCACATGATTTCCATACATACATACATACATACATACATACATACATACATACATACATACATACATACATACATACATACATACATACATACATACATACATACATACATACATACATACATACATACAATTACCCCAAAAATATGATCATTTAGGTGTTATTTGTGACCTTACTCTTAATGTAAATGGCAATACAGATTGAAAATGTTGACAATAATTTATATATCTTGGTACATTTCTTATTTTTTTAAGGTTTCCCAAAACCGGAGAGAGGAGGAGGAGGAAGTGGGAAGTTGCCCTAAGAAGGGACGGTTTTGCTGCCTCTGACAGGGCACTGCTCTGCAGTGAGCGCTTCAGGAGCAAGGACTTTGACAGGACCGGGCAGACTGTCCGGCTTAAAGATGGTGTTGTGCCAACCATTTTCAACTTTCCAGCTCATCTTCAAAGGGTATGTGTATCATTGACCAACAATAGTTTAAGGTATATAAGATTGATATATCAATATAAATATGTGATTAAATGTCACACTTTAGGACTTCCGGCGACATCATGACCAAGGCAACAGCCTGACTTCAAAGCTCCTGAGGAGAGTCTTTTAAAAACTAGCCAAAACGTAATTTCATTTTCCTTTTTAATTAAAAACAGTCATACCAAGTAATCATTATGTCGAACACTCGAAAAGAATCGGAAAAGAAGACCACTAAACCACCAAAGACGACTAAAGACCAACAAACTGATTCTGGGCTAAGCGACGATGCTAGCATGGCGGCGGTGCTAACCGAGCTACGCACATTAAGGAAAGAGCACACTGAAGCTTCTAAGGAAACCAAAGAATCCTTAACGAGGGTAGAAACTACTCTTAGTGAGGTGGCGGACAGGACAACACAACTTGAACAACGAATGACAGACTATGAAGAGAGACTGGTTGACACGGAGGAAAAAAATCAGTGAAATGAAAGAGCCCTCCGCTATCTGCTCCACCGAGAAGCTAGCGTGACTGCCAAGTGCGAGGATCTTGAATCAAGGGCGAGAAGGAACAACCTATGCATCTACGGAGTGAAAGAGGACGAAGGAAATGACAACAACATGTTGGATTTCATAAGCAACCTTATTCGAACATCACTTGCGTTGCCTGAGGACTTGAACTTGAACATCGAGAGAGCACATCGTTCTCTGACCATGAAGCCCAAAGACCCGAAGAAACCACCCCGGTCCATTATCGTCCGATTTCTGGACTACAGGGTTAAGGAGATGGTAATTCAAGTAGCATGGAAACACCGTGGAGGAGTCACATATAAAGATCAGAACATTTTCTTCGACCAAGATTACACTACGGACACCCAGAAGAAACGCAAACAAGTAAGGGACATAATAAAGCAACTGAAAGAGAAGAATATTAAAACACAATCGCCGTTCCCAGCAAAGTTGAAAATCCATTTTAACTCCGGCGTGAAGACCTTCGCAACCCCCGGAGACGCAGCTGAAACCTTCAAGGGCCTGGGTATCCATGTTGAACGTGATGGACGGGAAACTCTTCTCACTGAACTTTTACAGAACAACTCTTATTTCCTACTTTTGGGCGATCCTGCAGCCTACAGGCCATAGCAAAGACGTTGGACTTGCGTATAGCCTCTCTCACATAGTGCACACACCCGGAGAGACCGGTCACAACTCTCCGTCCCTGTGGAGACTGATGTGTTTTAAATCAGTCGGTTTTTTGGAAGTCAGTTCTTTCTTCCTGTTGATTGTGTGTTATTGTTCTTTACATTGTTTGTTTATAAATGTCAACGGTTTATCTGTGCAGTCATATAAGGTGCATCATGTTTATATAGAAGAAAGGGTGTTTATTTTAAAAAGTAACAAGGGGTACAGTCGTCTATATGAATAAGTTAAATATAGTCAGCTATAATGTCCATGGTTTAAATCATCCCATAAAGCGGAAAAAAATATTCAATCAGCTGAAAAAAACACATTGTTCAAATGCTGCGTTACAAGAGTCTCACTTAAATGAAAATGAACATAAGAAATTAAGAAGGGAATGGGTTAGCCTAGTATATAGTGCTTCACATGGGAAGAAAAGAGGGGTGGCCATTTTAATAAACAGAACTGTGGCTTTCAATACTGAAAAGGTGGTACAGGACAAATTAGGAAGATTTGTGATGGTAGTGGGAACTGTGGGAGAACTTGAATTCTCGATTCTAAATATGAGCATGACCCAAGTTTTTTCAAAGAGCTGGCAAATACTATAACAGATAATTCCAAAGGAATGTTGATAATAGGAGGAGACTTTAATGCAGTACAAGATGGAAAGATGGATAGGACACCAATGGAAAAGGGGACCTCCAAGCCCTAAGACACATACAGTGGGGAGAACAAGTACTTAATACACTGCCAATTTTGCAGGTTTTCCCACTTACAAAGCATGTAGGAGTCTGTAATTTTTATCATAGGTACTCTTCAACTGTGAGTGACGGAATGTAAAACAAAAATCCAGAAAATCCCATTGTATGATTTTTAAATAATTAATTTGCATTTTATTGCATGACGTAAGTATTTGATCACCTACCAACCAGTAAGAATTCCGGCTCTCACAGACCTGTTAGCTTTTCTTTAAGAAGCCCTCCTGTTCTCCACTCATTACTTGTATTAACTGCACCTGTTTGAACTTGTTACCTGTATAAAAGAGACCTGTCCACATACTCAATCCAACAGACTCCAACCTCTCCACAATGGCCAAGACCAGAGAGCTGTGTAAGGACATCAGGGATAAAATTGTAGACCTGCACAAGGCTGGGATGGGCTACAGGACAATAGGCAAGCAGCTCGGTGAGAAGGCAACAACTGTTGGCGCAATAATTAGAAAATGGAAGAAGTTCAAGATGACGGCCAATCTCCGTCAGTCTGGGGCTCCATGCGAGATCTCACCTCGTGGGGCATCAATGATCATGAGGAAGGTGAGGGATCAGCCCAGAACTACACGGCAGGACCTGGTCAATGACCTGAAGAGAGCTGGGACTACAGTCTCAAAGAAAACCATGAGTAACACACTACGCCGTCATGGATTAAAATCCTGCAGCGCACACAAGGCCCCCCTGCTCAAGCCAGCGCATGTCCTGGCCCGTCTGAAGTTTGCCAATGACTATCTGGATGATCCAGAGGGGGAATGGAAGAAGGTCATGTGGTCTGATGAGACAAAAATAGAGCTTGTTGGTCTAAACTCCACTCGCCGTTTTTGGAGGAAGAACAAGGATGAGTACAACCCCAAGAACACCATCCCAACCGTGAAGCATGGAGGTGGAAACATCATTCTTTGGGGATGCTTTTATGCAAAGGGGACAGGACGACTGCACCGTATTGAGGGGTGGATGGATGTGGCCATGTATCGCGAGATCTTGGCGAACAACCTCCTTCCCTCAGTAAGAGCATTGAAGATGGGTCGTGGCTGGGTCTTCCAGCATGACAACGACCCGAAACACACAACCAGGGCAACTAAGGAGTGGCTCCGTAAGAAGCATCTCAAGGTCCTGGAGTGGCCTAGCCAGTCTCCAGACTTGAAGCCCATAGAAAATCTTTGGAGGGAGCTGAAAGTCCGTATTGCCCAGTGACAGCCCCGAAACCTGAAGGATCTGGAGAAAATCTGCATGGAGGAGTGGGCCAAAATCCCTGCTGGAGTGTGTGCAAACCTGGTCAAGAACTACAGGAAACATCTGATCTCTGTAATTCCAAACAAAGGTTTCTGTACCAAATATTAAGTTCTGTTTTTCTGATGTATCAAATACTTATGTCATGCAGTAAAATGCAAATTAATTACTTAAAAGTCATACAATGTGATTTTCTGGATTTTTGTTTTACATTCCGTCACTCACAGTTGAAGTGTACCTATGATAAAAATTACAGACCTCTGCATGCTTTGTAAGTGGGAAAACCTGCAAAATTGGCAGTGTATGAAATACTTGCTCTCCCCACTGTATGTTAAATAATTTTATTTCTGAATTGGGTCTTGTAGACCCATGGAGAGTTAAAAACCCCAAGGGGAAAGACTTCAGTTTCTTCTCCAATGTCCATGGTAGTTATTCTAGAATTGACTTTTTCTGTATTCCCCCACAATATATGTATAAGGTAATTGATTGTCATATTGAACCTATAACCATAAGTGACCATGCTCCAGTCATGTTGACACTTCACTTAAGAACGCAATAATTTTTCAAGTTATTGGAGAATGAATGTATCTATACTGAATAACACTGAAATTGTTAGGGAGCTGAGGCAACATTTTAAAGAATATCTTGAGATAAATGATAATGGAGAAGTCAATCCTACAATACTATGGGAGGGAGCAAAAGTAGTTATGAGAGGGAAAATCATACAGGTCTCATCCAAACTGAAACGAATGCGACTGGAGGAACAGCTGGGGCTAGAAAACAAAATAAAGTCATTAGAGAAGCAACACAAGGGTGCAGGCTCAAGCAATGTTATTACTGAACTTAAAGAAGCAAGAAAAGCCTTAGATAAACTGCTATTACTGAAGGCAGAAGGAGCTCTAAGGTTGACTAAACAAAGGTATTATGAGAGTGGAAACAGAGCTAGCCGTCTTTTAGCTTTTCAACTCCGCAAAGCCCAGGCTAACCGAACGGTCGCCAAAGTAGTCCATCCAACAAATGGTAAAACAGTATCACACCCCAAAGAAGTGGTAGAGGCATTTGCAACATTCTATCACAATTTGTATAAGGAACCCAGGTCACAAATGACAACTTATAACACCAACACTTTCCTTAAAAATGTAAAGCTCCCCACACTATCAGAGGAAGCGTCATCACAAATGATATCACCTGTAACAGATGCAGAAATTAGAAATGCAATAAAGAGATTAAAAAATAGCAAATCCCCAGGAGTTGACGGCCTCCCTGGAGAATTTTATAAGTGCTTCATTAATGACGTAGCGCCAGTGTTAACTGAAGTGTTTAGATATGCTCTCTCTGAGGGCAACCCTCCTGAGACCTGGTCACAGGCCATCATATCTGTGATACAGAAGGAAGGAAAAGATCCAACACTTTGTGAAGGATATAGACCCATTAGCCTGTTATGTAATGACCAGAAATTGTTAACAAGCATCTTAGCGCAAAGAGTTCAGAGACATATTGGATCCCTTATTAAGCCAGACCAAACAGGGTTTATTCCATGCAGACAGGGTGCTAATAATATAAGGAGAACCTTAAACATAATTACCTGTGCAAAGAAAAAAAAACAGACGTCAATGCTTATAAGCTTTGATGCACAGAAGGCTTTCGACACTGTGAAATGGGAGTTTTTGTTTAAAACATTGTCTGGGATGGGCTTTCATTCAGAATGTATAAGGTGGGTAACAACTATTTATAAACAGCCTAAAGCAAGAGTCAGAGTGAATGGATGCTGCTCAGAGTTTTTCGACCTGCAGCGAGGAGTGAGGCAGGGAGATTGTCTTAGTCCCTTACTTTTTGCGATAAACATTGAGCCCTTGGCGGCATCCATAAGACAAAATGAGAAAATAAAAGGGATAATGGAAATGGGAAATACAGAACATAAAATATGCGGATGACATTTTGACTTATGTGAGTGACCCTACTATTTCTGTACCTGCTCTAATGAACACTCTTAACGAGTACGGTGAACTCTCTGGAAATCAGATTTGTCTGAGGCTATGATGTTAAAGGGACAGTGGCCTATACAACTAACAGGACGACTTCACTTTCGCTGGTCACAAAGATTCAGATACCTTGGAATAATTTTAACTACAGATCTATCAAAATTGTTCACAGCCAATTATGGGAAGTTGATGAAATGTATAAAAGCAGATCTTATAAAATAGGAATTATTACCACTTTCTTTGATGGGAAGAGTGGACACTATTCAAATGAACATTCTCCCCAGACTGCTTTTCCTTTTCCAATCTTTGCCTGTTCTTGTCCCCTCAGCTACCTTCACCACTATAGAAAAATGTTTTTTCTAAATTCATATGGCAAAGCAAACCCGCTAGACTTAAACTCAGAAGATTACTATGTACAAAAATCAACGGAGGCCTGAATTTACCTAATCTGAAGCAATATTACTGGGCAGCCCAATTAAGATCCATTGTTTCCTGGGTATCTCAAGAAAGGGATACTGTTTGGGTAGGAATGGAACAGTCTGAATGTCTAGATGTTCCAATGAACTCACTCCCATTCCTTAACAGAAAGGGTAAAAAAGCTCACAAACATATGGGTTAAAAATACTCTGAGGGTATGGTCTACTGTAAGAAAAAAAATACAATCACCTTTGACCATATCTAGAGCCATAAGCATAGCTAATAATATAGAATTCATTCCAGCAAGACTAGATAGGGGTTTTGAAAGATGGAGAGATAAGGGATTAGAAGTCTTGGAACAGCTATTTGAGGGAACTGTATTAAAGGCATTTGAACAAATTAAAGAAAAGTGGAATTTAGCAAATGAAGACTTTTTTAGGTTCTTACAAATAAGGGACTATCTAAAGAAACATAAAGAATGGGAAAAGCTTTGTTCCCCACCATCTAAAATAGAGCATATTTTCATTTCAACCATACAGGGAACAGTGACAAAAACATATATATCATATTTATATAAGGCACTACAAGAGGATCTGGGAGAGAATAATTTGGATATTAAAGAAAAGTGGGAATTGGAGATGAATGCAATAATATCTGACACACAGTGGGAAACTTCATTTGAACAGGGTCATAAAGTCACAAATAGCCCCAGTTGGAGGGAATATGGCTGGAAGCTGAGAATGAGGTATTTTAGAACACCACTTGCTATATCAAGGTGGAGTAGTGCTTCGCCTGAGTGTTGGAGGGGTTGTGGCTTACCAGGGGACCACACACATATATTCTGGGATTGCCCAAAAGTATTGGAATATTGGAAAAACATACAAAGAGAAATAAAGCAGTGCTTGTCTATAGACCTGCCGATGGAACTAATGCATTTTGTATTGGGCATAGTACCTGAGGACTTCCTGGAAGATAGCCACACAAAATTGTTAAGGACACTTCTGCTAATTGCAAATATAGTCATAACGGCCTCCTGGTTGAAGCCACAGCCCCCCACAATAGATCAATGGAGGGATAGAGTCCAAGAGGTTTATCACATGGAATATACCACTGCAGTTTTACATCTTAAGTCAGAAACATTCCTCAATAACTGGACCCCTATTGTGTTGTATCTCCACCTTGTATGACTGTATGACCTTTTTATATGTTTTTCAACTTTGTCATATAAGATTTTGTTTTGATGCACTGCATGACTGATGTGAAAATGGAATAAAAAGAAGTTAAAAAAAAAAAAAAAATGTCACACTTTAGTTTTTTGTTTCTGCAAGTTATATAATGTGTTGTTTACTACAGCACATTTTAGACACTCAAAAACGTCTTTACTTATGTTTATTTTAGTCAGAAGCAACAAGAAGCACAACCACTTCTAGAAGAGCGGAAGACCACCTGCCAAAGGACTTTATGCCTGATGTTGTGTGTATTTGTCGATTGTCACAAACTAATGAGAGCATCACATGGTTTGTTATATTAAATCCTTTTTTCTTGGTGGTACCCAAAAAGGTCTATGAAGGTGTTAGTCGAATAGCGAAATATAATTTGAGGTGGTACTCAAATAATATGGTCCAGATGATGAGGTGGTCCAGAGCCACAAAACGTATTTTTGCCTTATAAGTGGAGAAGCCTATACAATATCTTAAAAATATGCTGTTTTGTTTAGGTTTAGGGTTCAAAGCAGTGGCGGCTGGCCAATAGAGGGCGCTAGGGCGCCGCCCCACCACTCACCTCTCACCACATTTCCTTGAATAAGACATAAAAAAAATGAAATAAAAATGAAATAATAAAATAAAAATATTTCGAAATATATGTATATATTTTGTTAGATGTGCAAGATAAATATTTCATAGTTAATTATGAGTAAAGTTGTTTCGTTCTTTGACATTGTGTGATTGGTGACGTATTTCCGCCCTGGGGCGCAGGAATCTTTGCCCATTCGCCTTATTCACCTGGCGGCCATTTTGAAACTCGAACGAGGCTGAGGGGTACACAAACCCGGAAGTTTGACTCCGACGCATACGATCTATGGAAGATTCAGCAGCACCAGCAATGGAAACTCCAGTGTGGACCACCAACCTTTCTTGTTTGCCAGAATTAACAATTCAAAATGTGGAGCAGTGGGCCAGTACCGACTGCAACATCCCCCGGGCGGTGTTAATTAAAGGATACAGTAACTGGATCGAAGGTTTTATCCACGACATTGAAGGTAAGAATGGGCGCTAATTTACCTCAGTTTCTGCTAGCGTGTAGCAGCTAGGGGTAGTAAGCTTAGCTGTGATATGGAGTTGTTGAGTGTACTATGTTTGATTTTATTTAAAACTTAACATGTATTTAATCGACAGTTAATAGGAGCCCAACACACATATTTGTGAAGGCTAGGTCTTTTCCCTCGGTGCGGAAAAATTAGTCACCGTACAACATACAGGTATCATAGTGCTAAGTGGGCAAACTGCTCAGTTCGCAGAGCAGTGCCACAGTTTAAACCAGCTTGCTAAATGTTCATTATGAGTTTTATCAACGATGTACCTTTCCCTGTCTGACTGAAAATAACATGTTGATTTTATCTCATTAACATGTTATCTCTAGTTGATGTAATATCACATAAGCCTCATTGATCAAATACAGTATTATCTTGTTTCAAATTAGCAAAGCCAGACAGCGCTAGGTGCATGTTGCTATTGCTTGTTGACAATGATAGTATAATGACAGTATAACTATCAGGTAAGTGATAAGGTAAGCTAAGTATTAACATTCATAAGATAAGAGTTGCTCAGTTCTTGGAGCAGTGTATCCAGGGTTGAGGAAGGTTCACTGCACACTCAGTGTATGTGTGTGTGTGTGTGTGGAGCAGTCGATACTGGCCCACTGCTCCACATTTTGAATTGTTAATTCTGGCAAACAAGAAAGGTTGGTGGTCCACACTGGAGTTTCCATTGCTGGTGCTGCTGAATCTTCCATAGATCGTATGCGTCGGAGTCAAACTTCCGGGTTTGTGTACCCCTCAGCCTCGTTCGAGTTTCAAAATGGCCGCCAGGTGAATAGGGCGAATAGACTCTCGTTAAAAGTTGTACATGCGCAGTAGCTCCTCTTCAATACAAGAGATAGGACGATGTTGGGGCGCACCTCTCCTGCGCCCGGAGCTGAATGCAGCTGGATTTGGCGGTGGGGCTGGCGTCACAGCCTTCTGTCATAAAGTATGTGTATTATCCATGTTATATATGATATATATTATTTAAATATATAGATATAGAGATATATCTAGAGATAGATATAGAGATAGATAGATATTTATTATATATGTATATTGGCCATCTGTATAGTAAAATAGCACATCTGTATATTTGTTCATACTACATCTGTTTATACTATGCCAATTATTCCCACCTCTTTATACTGCCCTTATCTTTACATAATCACTCTTAAGTGCATATACTGTACATACTCTATATATCGCACTTGTTTCTCTTTGCACTTCTATCTATCTATCTATAATGTTGTTTTTGTTGTTTTCATTTATGTAAATACACTCGTTTGATACCTTAGTACATGTATGCATGCTTTTTTTTTTATATATACATTTTGGAGTTATAGCCCCCCCTGGAGAAAACTCCACCAGCCGCCACTGGTTCAAAGCCCCCCTTGGTTCTAGGAATTGGACAAGCACCAGGGAGTTCTTGATAAAAGCCAGGGAGTACTTGCTCACTTTGAAGATGGAGGATGGCAAACCCCTTTACCGAACAAAGAGGTCTTTTAAAATAGTGACTGTTCAATTAGTGATGCACTGACACCATTTGTAGTCGCCAATATCCAGTACAAATTCTTAATTATAATGAAATTATCAGAAGGAGACTGCTGATTTAGAAAATAAGGGTTTGTTTTATTCTTCGTTGGATGTATACAAGTAGTCCATTTACAAATTATTATCTAAGGTAAAACTCTACCGGTTTCAGTGCATCCCTCAAGTGCATGATATAAGTTCAATAGATGCTCTGTTCTCTTGTTTATCTACTATCTTCTGCATCGAGTTCAGATGCTCTGTCCTCCTGTCTGCATCAAGTTCATAAGATGCTCTGTCCTGTAAGATGGTCTGTCCTGTCTGCACCAAGTTCCTGAGATGCTCTTTTCTGTCTGCGTCAAGTTCATAAAGCGGTAGGCCTACGTATTATATATTATTCATATGATACTATCTTGCTCCAATGTGTTTGCTGACTGCAAATGTGTCCTTTCCAATCCTCTTTTTTTTGCATGGTCTGCATGTTAATGTTGTGAATTAATTCAAGAAGGTTTAGTGTCCTAAAAGTAATTTGAAGGATCCTAAACCTCACACTGATTATACTTTAAGGTCAGGGATGCAGTCAGCTTTAGTCAGACTGGTTTACTACCATTTTATATGTGTAAAAATATTTGTATTCAAAATCGGAAATATGGATTTGTATGGTTCTTCATCTCAAGACCTCAATTATTCATAAGTATGCAGTGTCATAAATACATCTCTGTACAGGGTGGGGATTTCAACTGTGGTAAGACGGCCGCCATGTGCGGACGTTCGACTCCGTTGGCCAGCAAGGCGGACGAGACATCTAGCCCTATATATAACTGTTACTGTCCGTTCCCCCCCGGCTGCACATGCGCGTAATGACGTACGCGGAAACTCAACGTTTTCCTGCCAGATTTGTAGCACGCACGTCTACTTTTTACGGTACTTGACGGCAGCCAGTTAGTTTACCTAACCGGAAACAGCTGGTAGTTCACAGAAACGGTCTGTATATAGAGTGTATTGCTTGATATTGGCGCTTGGAAACAGTTTGCTATTTTCGCACATGTGCAGCCGGGGGGGTGGGAAACGGATCAGGCACTGACAGACCGCAGTGCGGAGAGAAAGATGGGAGAGGAGTTGAAGTAAAGATGGTGAGTCTTCAACAACTGTCCGCTCCCAGCTGAGCTGCCGATACAACTGGATTTGGTGAGTTTTCACACACACCGAGGCTTTACTCTGTGTGCTCCGGCTGAAACACCGTCAGAATACTTTAACTCAACGGAAGCACGTGTTTAATTGCTTCATGTCGATATGCATGCACCGTTTTACTATGGGCTTGATCACTTCTTGTTGCAGATTTTACTGTCCTTGCCATCACAAAGCCAGCAGTGATGTGTTGTTTCCGGTCGTCTACTTGCTTTGTGTTTGTGTGGCTGCTTGTTGCCATGGTTTCCTCCTCAGGTCTGGCAGGTGATCATGGGACCGTGTATGGAAAGCCAACTGTGCCACTATTCGCCCGTTAGTTTTGCCCGTTTTTTCGAAAAACGCGCGTATATACGGGCCAGATAATGAATCTTGAAAAAGTCCTCAACCTCATAGTGTTAAATATTTTATTTCCATCTAGCTCTTGGTGTCAGTCAGCCAGAAGTAATTAAAATGATGAACTGCTATACTTACTGTTGGAGGGCTTCCACCTTGCGTCCATCGACATAGCTAATGGTGAAGGGCGGCCGCCAGGAGCTCATCCCTCTGTCTCAGGTTTTGGACATATTGCAAGGAGCCCAAGAGCGAGAGCTCCTCTGTGGCCTCCTCCACTGCCTCTCTGGACCCTTCGACGTTTGTCCCATCAGCAATCTAATGTTAGAAATTTGAAAATAGAAATACAAAAATAATGGATAACATTATGCTACAATAATGATCATTTTGAACTGCCCACCCCTATAAGTTAAGCAAAAATATGTTCTAAAAGTAAGTATTTAGAGTGAGTATGCTATGGCAAATTCAAGAGTACAGACTATAAGCACACACCAGACCGAACCTTTGCACAAAACATGAACGTGAAATTAATGAATTTGAATGAAAATAAAGGATGCACTTGCGTTTTGGAGCTTGGCCTTCAGGGTGTGATCCTAAATATCCTCTATACAGGCAGAGAGAGGTTGTAGACAACATACCTGCCTGTATAGGCGCTCTGATAAAAATTGGGGCGACACCAAGCCCTGCACTAAACAGATGGGGGATAAAATAGAAAATATGGGGATATGGGGATAACAGTTCAGTTCTATGTATATTACTTGATCGTTTGGTGAAATTCTTGTATTTTTAGGGAGCACGTACAAGCAGAATAATTGACAAGAATAACCAATTTTTATCAGCGTGCAAGGACCTTCTCAAAACAGTCTGCCTGTACCAGAAGTAGGCCTAGCAGACGACTTTCGCGTGACGTCACGAGTGTAACTACCGGTGTTGAACCATGGCTAGCAGTACTAGTGAGAGTGATTTCAGCGAAAATGTGTCTGTTTCTGCTGAACACGATGAAAGCGTCAGTGAGCTTTCTGATAATGGAAATCGCAATTTTAAACGATTAATTACTCCGTTAATTCGACCGCGATGATGATGGGTTGCAATGATATGTTGAAATGTGAAATGTTATTCAGTTGTATATGTACTATTAGACTGCTAGGTGTGTAGTGCTGCACGTCAGTAGGCCTTTAACACCAGCAGCAGTAAAACAAATATCAGCAGAAGTGTGTTTATCAAGTTGTTTATTTTTTATTCACATTCATTAGTGATTCCTCCGCTTACTGCTGCTTTTAAATCCACTTTGCTGCTGCAGAGACCTGACTGCTATTTCATTTGAATAAAGGTCACTTGTCACCAGTGCGCATCGCATCCTGGGATATGGTAGACCGCGGAGGATACATCAGATGTATCCTCTAAATCCGGGAAAAGTGGGCCGCATTTGTCGGCCGCATTTGGATCATTCTTGTGTTCTTTTTTTTATTGGGACAGCCTTCTCTCGGGGGAAGTGACGCAAGCGGTCTACGAATGCAGCCTCCAAAGGATGCGGCCGTTGAATTGAGACACAGCTAAGGTCTCATGGTGGTCCACCGGGAAGGGAGGGATTTCGGCTCTCTACACACAGTGCTGTAGGTCCAGGTGTTGTTAGTTTGATACCAGATTAATTTTAATATTTCAAATAAAAGCCAATAGAATTAAGTAGCTATAATTTAGAATAAGAGTACTGTCCCCTGCACATGCAGAAAGAAATGTTTTCAAGTTGTTCTTCAACAGTTACAGCTAAATTGACTACGGTGCTTGATTAAGCTTACGTGCAACAGGTTTTTTTTTTTTTTTGCTATCTCCATACCTAAACATAGGACAAAACTGTGCATATTTAATAAACAGATTCTGTATTTTTGTGTGTAAGGGTGAAATCAGTGTCCGAACTACGGGGGGACTCGGGGGATCCGAGACCCCCTGAAACTGACACGAGATCCCCCGAAAACATGAGCTCTGTGTCACATAAGTTAAGTTATAAGCAACATCAATCAAATGTAGATCCTTTATGGATAATACTTGAATGTGCTTTCAGAAAAAAAAAAAAAAAAAACATGGCTCCTCCAACAATGCAACATATTATATATACGACATAAAACAAATACAAATAGTGAAATAAATAACAGAATAGAAATAAAATAGTGCAAGAGAATGTTGCAAAGATGTGCAAGTAAATAAAAATAAATATAGAAATAGTGCAAGAAGAGTCTATATACACGTAAATGGAATATGATATACTTAAATAGAATTCTCTTATTGTGTTTGGAATGAAACTGGGTCTTTGATAATCGTGTGGGCTTTCTTCCTGAGTCGCTGGGAGTAGAGGTTCTCCATGGATGGCAGCTCCGTCCTGGTGATGTGCAGTTTCCACCACCCTCTGTAGAGGCGGTGCAACTGCCGCACCAGGCTGTGACGCGGCCGGTCACAGTAAATGGTAATGGGGCCGTGTTCCTCGCTCTGCGAAATCAGCTCCTTGGTTTTGCTGAAGTTTAGATGGAGGTTGTTATCCTGGAACCAAGATATCAGGGTTCTGACCTCCTTTAAGTACACCGTCTTGTCTAACCGTGATCAGGCCCTCCAGGCCAGTAGATTTTTAATGTCACTGGCCCCACTATTGTAATCACTGGCCCAGGAGCATTCGTCAAAAAATTGATTCTAATAATGAACAAAATGAACAAACTACACTACTCCCCGTTCCACAACATTAATCAGTTCTTCCTCATTTTCCTCTTCGGTTGGTTGAATTTGCCTTCCTCCTGATGACCAGTCTGTAAATCCTGGGCTTCTGACTCTTGACCTCGACCACCACTGCAAAACAGCTCTCTTAGCATCAAAGGTATCCAGACTAGGCCCTTCAATGGTTAGGAACATGAGATGGGTGAGATTTTGGGTCGACAGTGAAGACATCCAATCGCTCTTCACTCTCCTCATGCAAGAGAAGCCTCTCGCACATACTGCGGTACTGACAGCCATTGTGAGGAAGATCTGGGCTTTTTTTGTCTTGAACTTTATCTGTAGATCATCTGTCAAATATAATGATTAGGTGTTACTGCCATAGCAGCGAGTAAGCTAAATTCAATAGAAATATAACAAACAATTTAGCTCTTCATATCTTTCTGGAGTATTTCTAGGAGAATCTCTCTGAGGGCCCCTTTGAGCATTGTTCCCAAGATTTTATACAGCCAGTATTCTCCCAACACCTCAGTGACTGTGGTCCCCTTACGCACCAGGATGCTTTGGTAATGGTGGCACAGAGACTCAATATGTGCTAGTCCATGGAGGACAAAGGCTTCTTTGGACACATCTGAGATGTCCAATTTCGGCCAAATACAATGCTCTCATTAGACAGCAGGTCTCCCAGACGACTCTCAATATGTTTGGCAAGCATGTCAGCACCCATGTTTCAATTGTCAAAACTAACTTTACAAAACAGTCTGGGTTTTTCATTATTTATTATTCACTAACCAGTAAATCCCTTCCTGTCTGTAGCCAGTGTGTCTGTGGTGGTGTTGTTGAGCTCTAGCCCTCTATAGGTGCCATTCAGTGCATCAACCAACATATTCCCTTGCTGCTCCAGACACAGCTCTGAGGCTAATGAGGCAGGCCTCAATGTACTGCACTACCTCCCTTAGTAGATGATATCAGCATTATTACCTTGTTAGACATATACTGTTAAGCACATACATTTATCTTTTTATGTTATATGTTCTCGTTTATATTTGCACTGTGGGACTGCTAGAAACGGTATTTCAATGTTCTGTATGTATAACACATGTGGAAACTTTGACAATAAAGTGGACTTTGAGTGTATACAAAAAATATGTTTCTACCTGAGTCAGATTATCCTGCTGAAAACTGTAGGTTCAGAAGCCTTGAGAAAGTCCAGTGTATCCAGCAGGAAGCGCATTTCTATTTTGAGATGTTTATATTTCAGAACTGTTTATTTGTATCCTACTCTACTCTAAAACATTTCCCAGTTTGGGATTAATGAAGTGCATCTTATCTTATCTTATGAAGCGGACATTGGTGTGGCTTTTGAGGTAGTGGAGGATGTTGTTTGCCCTTCCCTTCACTGCAGGTCAAGGTCGGGGTGTCCTCTCTGGCCTGACCTGGTCCTCAAAAGTCATTGGACATTGTCCTCCATTGCATCTGCCAGCATCCTGAGCTCCCTCAGTGCCTTTAGAGAGTATTGGTTCAGCTGATGCAAATATTGCTTCAGCCTCTGAAGATTGTTTTTTACCAAAGGCCAGGGCTCCTGGGCCTTCTGTACCTCCACAGCCTGGCTGCTCTCAAAACGTGCATAAAAAGCATTCAGCTCATCTGGGAGAGACGCACACACAGACAGTCTCCCAGCATCACCCGCTACCCCTTTGTACTCAGTCATTGTCCTTAGCCCCGCCCACATGTTCTTGGCATCAGAGCCTCTGAAGTCAGTCAACACTTTCTCTTTATAGTGTGTCTTTGCACTGCTAATAGCTCTCCTGAGCGCGTACCATGACTTCCTACATTCGTCCAAATCTCCACCTCTGTGCGCGATAGTCTGTGCCTTCAGCACGGCTCGGACCTCGTCATTCATCCTGGGCTTCTGATTTGGGGAATGTTTGTACAGTAATCTCGGTACTACGTCATCGATGCATTTACCAATGTAGCAAATGAACGCGTCTGTGTGTTGATGTTGTCTACCTCAAACACACACCACTCGTAATGGTGGGTTTGCATAGTTTCAAAGCAGAGCTGCAGAGCGGTGTCTGACTGCTCACTCCAGTGCTGTATACTGGTGTCCCCGGCCTGCCCTGTTTGAGTTTCTGCCTGTAAGCAGGCAGCAGCAGAAGTGAGATATGAGGGCAAGGGAGAGCTTTATATCCATGTTGGAAAGAGGAATATCATGGTCCAGTATGTTTTCACCGCGTGTCAGGCAGCTGATGTGCTGGTAGTATTTTGGCAGGACTTCCTTCATGTTGGCGGTATTAAAGTCCCTTGCCACTATAAAAGCTGCCTCTGGCCATGAAGTCTCTGATAGCACCATACAGCTGGTCCAGCGCTGGGTGGTTGTCAGCGATGATGGAACATGCACTGCTTTCAGCACAACCAATGACAATTCCCTTGGCAAATGGAACAGGTCTAATTGAGGAGTACAATCTATAGAAATAGTCTGCAGATCCAAGCACCAGTTATTGTTCAACATAAAGCACACATCTCCCTTACTTTTCCCTGTGTCAGTGTAGTCCTGCGAAAAATTGAAAATCCTTGGAGGACAATGGCGGAGTCCGGGATATAGGGGTCAAGCCAAGTCTCTGTGAAAACCATAACGTTACAGTTCCTAAAGTCCTGTTGAAAAGCCGTCCTGCTTCTGAGTTATCCAGCTTGTTATCCAGTGACTGGATATCTGCCAGAAAAATATTTGGTAGTGGAGGCCGGTATCCCCACTTTGTCTTCCTCCTGCCTCACTACGGTGATTCCACATTGTATGCCGGTCTCAGTGATAGGCTGCTGTCCACACAGTTCCTGATGTGTAGAACTTCCTCTCTGCTATGTATATTGGTTAGTAGTGTTGGCGTGGTCGGCTCGCATGATGGTGATTTGTTCTAGTTCATGTAAAGGTATCTCAAAAACTTTTTGGGGTTTGTTCCTCAATTAATTAGTTACAGATGTTTTATTTGCATTTGTGGTGCAGGTAAATGATAATTGAGGGTGATTTTTCAATGGCAGTGTTAAGCAAACAGCAGTCACATGCTAATGGTTTTGAATAATATTTGTCATAGATAACAGTGTGATTATATGGATAAAATGTATTATAGAGATATCAGGAACAAAGCAGAAAACTGAATTCAGTTTCACACTGTCAGTCTCGGGGACCACATGGTGCTTGTCATGGCCACACAGCGCAAACCATTAAACGGCACCCTTACCTCCACTAGTTTAAAGGTCCCAACTTGTGCAAAATGCACTTTTGGATATCTGTTGTACATAAATGTGTCCCCGGTGTAGACTCACAAAGTGTCAGAAAATACAACCCTTTCTCTTTTCCTCCTTACCCACATCGCTAAAAACCAGGGTACAAACGAGCTGATCCAGATTTGCTGTCCTTATGACGTAATAAACCACTGCCGAGGTGCCCTTGAGCAAGGCACCGAACCCCCAACTGCTCGCTGGTGCTGGCTAGACTGGCTGCCTCTCCGTTCTGGATCCTCTCGTTGCATGTGCATCCAGCTTGTTATCCACTTGTATATCTGTGTGTGAATTGTAGGTGAATATACAACTGTGTGTGCGAGTGTGAAAAAAACAGAGTGGAAAACTGAATTTCCCCTTCGGGGGATTAATAAAGGTCCATCTTCTTCTTTACTTCTTCTTCTTCTTCTTCTTCTAACTCCTGGCAACGTCCCAACCTATCGTCCCCCATATACAGTCGGCAAGCTGATTCCCCCACCAGCTGTGTGGGTGTGTATTCAGCAGGATGTCTGTAGGAGGGACTTAAGAGTTGTTATATAATACATATAATGGTGTTTATCTAGTGGTAAACACTGAAGAAAGAACATGTCAAGCTATGTGCTGCACAGTGGCGGCTGGTGACTTTCTTCTAGGTAGGACTGTGCCACATGCAATCAATTTAAGCAAACATCCCAGTATGACTTAATGCGACTTTTCAGTGTTAATTTAACAGTCTTACATTTTAATGCCTCCATAAACAATTTAAGCATTTGAGACTGAGCACTATGTACAACAACTTAAAAACAATGGCATTAGCCATACTGGTGAGAAAACGTGCATGATTTTTTTACAGTTTATTTTGTAGAGGAATTTTGCTCTTCTCTCCTTCTGTGTGGCAAACCTCTCAATGACCTTCTCATTAAATTCAGGAATGTCCCTGACAAGTTTCTTCTCCATGGAGAGCATAAACAGAGCATTGAGGCGATCCTGTGTCATGGTGTTTCTCAGGAAGGTCTTGATCCTCTTCAAAGTAGAGAAGCACCTCTCAGATTCAGCTGTTGTCATGGGTGTGGTGACGAGGATCCTGAGAAGACTGACAGTCTCTGTGAAAGTGCTCTGAAGGTTGTTCTCCATGAAAAACTGGTACAGAGACACTGCACCACTGCAAGCATTGAACTCACTGTTATCATAAATGAGGGACAGTTCCGTTTTGAGCTTGGCCTTGCTTGTATGGGGTATGTGTGCACTGTCGTTTCAAGTGCTGCTTCAGGGAACTTCACACTGTGTTGTGGGAACATCTCTCCATGCAACAGTGTTGCGCTGATGAGGTGCTGGGTGAAGGAGAACCGCTCCTTGGTGTGCATCAGGATGGTATCACAAACCTGTAAAAGATATATCATTATCTGAAATTGCAATAAAGCTGTGAAAGTGATGCTGAACAAATGCCTATTTCCAAGTCAAGTATATGACTACTAAGGTTTTAACAGCATTACTCCTAATTGTACTTCACAGCATGTTTCCATCTCCTGATCTTTAACTCTCTATTGGTTTCCACAAAAAAGCCAGGTTTAGAGTGGCATTTTAATAAATTAACCACATATGTTCTGTTACATGTGAGGATGCCTTATCCTTTTTGTAACTGCTCTGACAAACCTGGAATCTACAAAAATATGAATGCCAACATATACATTGCAGACTGCCTGCTGCATCATTCCACCATTGTGGCAATATGCTACCCTGTGTGCAGTGTCGGTTTAGGTTTTATTTTGGCTACATACCACCATCACTGAAAAATATTCTAGGGCAAACACTGCCATATCACAACTTACCTCTGTAGCCAGCCTCTGTTGTTCTCCTGCTCCCAGCATCCTCCGTCTCTTGATGGGCTCCTGCGGCTGCTCAGATGCACTCAGAGAGGAAATGGAGGCCCTGGTCCAAAAGATAAAGTTTAGGTTGCTAACTTGCCATCAAACTTATTAATGTGCAATTATATTCATTGTGTGCAATATACTCATTGTTGTTTAAAGTATATGTATATAATTAACTTCAAACCATTTATTTTTTACTTTTGTCAGTTAAAAAACAAAACGTATTTATATAACACTCATGAGCCAGATGCAATATCATTTCATTCTGATGTGCACTCGTCCTGTGTATAGTATGAATAACAACTACGTCTAAATTAACCTTGAATCAATAAGAACTAGGCCTGGTGGACACCTGATACAACCCTGTTACTACAAACTGTGTTTACTAACTACTTTACCTGCATTATTATCTAAATCTGAGAGTCTCTTCTCTTTCCTTTTTAAATACTAAAACAAATATAAATCTGATGTGATGCATGACATTCATTCACTTTGATGGCACATTTAGACTGTTGGAAGTGAGGAACTGATTTTTTCTAAAAGCTTTGTCAGCCAAAATATAATTATTTACCTGATTGTTTGCATACTGTCTGTGAACTTTAATGAAGGACGGCGTCGATGTTGCTCTTCTGCAGCTGGTTGAATAGCATGTCCACGTGTGGCATGATCCTGTGGAACAATTCCGGCCAAAAACAGAAAGCCTCGTCTTCAAGCATCCTCACAAAGCCCCCAGCCTCACTGACAGTTGCAGGATCAAAGTTCACAGAGTCTTCCCTGATGCTCTGGAAACACTTCAGGAGGTCCTGGTCATCCTTTTGTTCGTACTGTGAGACTGGAAGTTCCACCGTGTTGTAGAAGCTCTGGGGAGTCTGTGCGCCACTTGGTCGAGCACTGCGGTTCGCTTGGGTGACCTGGAGAAGAAGGCAGAAAATCCACCAATGTCTGAAAAGAAAGTGCAGATCCTGGGGATGTGTGATGTTGCCTGCTGCATTATTAGGTTCAGCTGATGCGCATAGCAGTGCACGTAGTGTGCATTCCCGTACACTGGCATTACCTTACGCTGCATTCCGCCAGTGGCTCCCTCATAACAGAAGCCCCTTCGTGAGCTTGGGCGATAACTTTGGCCTTTTGTCCATTTGGGAGTATGGTGCTTAGCCTCTCGAGAAGCGCTGTAGCGATTGTGTCAGCAGTCGAGTTCTGGATAGTAATGAACTCGAAAAACCGCTCTTGTAGTACACTTTTAGCGTCGATGTAGCGTAGCACAAGCACCAGCGGGCAGTAGGTGGATACGTCCATCGTCTCGTCGACTTGAATGGCGATAAAATCAGCGCTGTTTACCTCCTGCAGAATGTAATCCCTCAGCACCGACAACATGCTGTCCAACGGCTCGTTTTGAACCGTCTTTGTGCCTTTAAACACGGTGGCAGTCTTCAAGTGCTCCTCCAGCAGTGTCCAGGGAGGAAACTAAATCCACCAATCCCCTGAAATTACCAGGGTTGACTGAAGATTCTGTGTCGTTATGCCCACGCAAAGCCAACTCAAAAGCACCACTAAACTTGACACAATCGATTATTTTGCCAAAAATATGCCGGTTTTTATCCCCCTCCTCATTGTATTTCCTCACGGCAATCCTGTGGCCGTCGTCCAGCTGCATAGCAATGTTCACTGTGCCTACCATGGCTAGCTTCATAGAATTGTCCATGTGTGCCCTGGTGTTCTCATGCTTCCTCACTTTCTCAGACAGGTGCTTCATATCCCTCACTCCAGTTGTTGTCCATGCTACATCTGTCCCCCAAGTTGTTTTAAAAATCAAGCAAGGAAAGCAAAATAAGGCATTAGCATGACTGCATCCCGCTAGCCAAGCCTTTCTTGTGTACCAGCTACGAGAGAAGCCTCGCATATACGGCTTCCCTTTGTCACTAGCCTGCTGCTGTTTGATGACAATATCAGGTTGATCTGGGCCCAGCTCTTTCACCTGAAGTTTGTCCGTCAAACTTCTTCTGTCAAACGGCTCTTGAATTCGAGATATCACCGAGTTAGGGACCGGGCTGAGTCTTGGGGTAGTGCTCACGCTCCCCATTGTTGTTGTAGTTAAAATGGCGCCTGCACAGCAAAATCCTCAGTGTTATTTCAACTCCCATAATGTTAAATTCAACACTTTCTTCGAGTTTATATAATCCACTCTTTTTCGGAGTTAAATCATCACTTTGGAAAGTGTTAATATTTTAACTACATTGAAGTGTTAAAAAATGACACTCATAGTGTTATGTTTTGACACATTGAAGTGTTCATTTTCACACTGGATTGTGTTGACTATTATTACTATGGGTGTTAATCCATAACATTCACAGTGTTAGTTTATGACACACTTAAGTGTCATTTTCACTCTTAATAGTGTTATTTCCTTACCCTTAAGTGTGTTGATTTCATGCGGTGTTATTTCATGACACTGTAAAGTGTATTTTAACTCTACATTTTGTTGCTCTCTTAATCTTAATGTGTTGATTTATATGATTTGCTATCTAACTAATGACATTACAGTGCATTTAGAACAATTGTATTATATTCACTGTTCTGAAAATGCTTCTTGAATAACCTCACATACAAGAAACAAAGCATGAACAAATGATCAATTCATCATTTTTTAATAAAGAATAAATGCAAGCCAAATCCAAGCACCATGGACAATTTGAACATTTACAAACAAAATAATGGAACAATGTACATGCCATCAACACCATATGCATTTTGTAGATCAAAGGGCGTATACATTTCAAGACTGTCTTCTTTAATAATATCTTTTTCATCAGTTTCAATAACATAATATGCATGAAAATGCTCATTGAAATGTTCGACCACAAGTTTGTTAACTATGACGTAGATCACACTATTGACCAAAAGTACCTTTTCTATTCTGCAAAACACAGGCATTTCATGTTCAGTGCCACAACAAATCACGAGTCCAGCCCTGTACTCTACCCCACTGATCGTAACCCAGTTAGTAGAAAAGGTGTCTTCTGCTACAGCAGACATGGATTAGGCGATTATTTGACTATATTCCTCATCGGTGACATCAAATGATTTTAAGGGTCCATACTCAACATGCTTTATAGGACAAGTCTCCCAATTGTAAGCTATGGCAATCTGATGTTTTCTGGCAAGTGACACTGTGATGTTCTTGAAGTTTTTAAGAGAATACCCTATGTTTGGCCTCGAATCTCATACTCCACATATGTATTAAGGGTCCAATTTTTCTGATACAAGCTGGATAATGTATCATAAAATGATGTTTTGGAATTAGATTTCTACCCGGATACAACTGTATGAACAAGTCATGATGTTCCATTATTAAATGTTTTAAAAGCACAGTCATGCCTTGTGTAACAGACGGAGAGAATACAATGCTCACTATTTGTAGTAAAAGCAATAGCAAGGTCCCATTTTGATTTCCTTCTGGCACAGCATCACCAAAAAATAAAGTAAGGTTCCTTAATAGACAAAGAGTTTGTATGGAGTTGAGTCCTATATTGTTGCCACTACTTTCCAGATTTACCCTTGTCGGACGATTTTTCCGCTCTAAGTAGCCATAATCAAAAAAATAGATTTGTGACAAAATTCCTTTTTTTGACAAAATATTTTCTGAAAGATACTCCCAACAGTAATTTGATCTCAAAATGGGCCACCCCCTTGAGAATATTATGCATGATATTCATGGAAAAATTCTCACAAACATGAAATAATGTAAGTTGTTCAGTGAGGAATTCTTCTTTAAACCAAACACATGCAGCTTTTGTTGATCTGACTGCTACTCACTGCAGTGCATTTCAAAAATCTTTGGGTCATCCCCATTGTAAACCATCTGAGCATCATCTTTTTCTATCAAACATAAACGACAGAAGTAACGTCCACTGAAAGACTCTACAAAACCCATAATTCCATGCATCCCCAAGTTGTCCCCAGTAATCTGACATATAGTGCCATGTATCTTTTCAGATGAGAATGGCAAATCAATGCAATGACTCTCCAATATTTTAATGTCATTAATCAGAGGCTGTAAAATAAGATCAAAGCCATATTTTTTCACATCTTCTGCATGAAACAATGCCACCAAATGAATGTTCATCAATGCAGAATTTAATTTTGGAGGGAGATTTCTAAGGACAAAATAAAGAGCACCAATTTTGTGAACACCACGTTTAGAACCCAGTGGATTAGCAGTCTCGAAGTCATCGTAATAAAGCTGAATTGGTAAAGTCGTCTGTTGTTTTGAAAACAATGGATGTGACTTAAAGTAACTTCCATCACAAAAGTCTTCATAGCTGTCTTCTTTTGATACACATGGTTTAGCAAGCAGTTCACAAATATAGGAATTGCGACAGATAAATTTGATCGTTTCCAAAATGGGAACATAAACAAAACTGTCTTTCACTGGGACTTGATCATAAGTACCTGTATTTTTGTTTCGCCTTGTAACATAACAAACTCCTAAACATTTTTCCACTGGCTCCACAATCCCCCATTTATCAGTGAAATACTTGTTCCTATTAGTTTCATTATTATAGCTCTCAAATGGGTTTTCAAAATGATCAAAAACTTTTTCCAATGTCGATCTTACAGGATTATCTATAGGCACAACAGACAGTACTTTTTTACTTAACTTGAGAATGTAGTCCACCAGCAAGTTCTTCCAAATCACTGACAATTCCTGACACTACACTTCTTGCTATACCACTACCATGATGTTTAGCAACCATTCTAGAACAAATATTGTTAGTATTGTGTTTGATCCCTTGACCTGATTCACTGTTTTCAAAACTCCCAGCTTCTGGGTTCTGCATGACACTTGTTCCAGCAACTTCTGTAGTATCATCTTGTACACTGTCAAAATCCGCCTGAAATGACTCCGAGATTGTCGTCTGCAGGAAAGTGTAGAGCTGGACCAGGGACTCATCATAAGACAGGTTGAACACATAGTGGGATTCAAACAGTTCATCAAAGGCACTCAGTGAGCCGGTGGCTTGGCAGGGGATGAGCTGTTTGTCAACGGCGATATAGAAGATTTCAATCCTATTCCGGGTTCGGCCAACAGCGAGGATGTATGGTTGTTTACCCTCTCTTTCTTGCAGGTGTTCATCAATACTGCAGCATGACTAGAAACAAATGAAATAAACATGAGCACCTTAAAGTGACGCTTCAATTTCTGCCCCCTTGGGTTGATGTTCCTTACTGAAAGGTCATTCCCCCCAAAATAATTTGCCTGCATTTAATCATTCATTTGGAAAGAACAAGCTCAAAAGCAGCAACTGGAGAGTAAGAGCAATGAAATGCATACAGCAGAACAAAGTGTATTGTGGGATTTAAGAACATGTCACATGTACTATACAGTGGGGCAACAGAGTATTTAGTCAGCCACCAATTGTGCAAGTTCTCCCATTTAAAAAGATGAGAGAGGCCTGTAATTTTCATCATAGGTATACCTCAACTATGAGAGACAGAATGAGAAAAAAAAATCCAGAAAATCACATTGACTGATTTTTAATGAATTAATTGGTAAATTCCTCGGTAAAATAAGTATTTGGTCACCTACAAACAAGCAAGATTTCTGGCTCTCACAGACCTGTAACTTCTTCTTTAAGAGGCTCCTCTGTCCTCCACCCGTTACCTGTATTAATGGCACCTTTCTGAACTCGTTATCAGTATAAAAGACACCTGTCCACAACCTCAAACAGTCATACTCCAAACTCCACTATGGCCAAGACCAAAGAGCTGTCAAAGGAGACCAGAGACAAAATTGTAGACCTGCACCAGGCTGGGAAAACTGAATCTGCAATAGGTAAGCATCTTGGTGTGAAGAAATCAACTGTGGGAGCAATTATTAGAAAATGGAAGACATACAAGACCACTGATCTCCCTCCATCTGGGGCTCCACGCAAGATCTCACCCCGTGGGGTCAAAATGATCACAAGAACGGTGAGCAAAAATCCCAGAACCACACGGGGGGACCTAGTGAATGACCTGCAGAGAGCTGGGACCAAAGTAACAGAGGCTACCATCAGTAACACACTACGCCGCCAGGGACTTAAATCCTGCAGTTCCAGACGTGTCCCCCTGCTTAAGCCAGTACATGTCCAGGCCCGTCTGAAGTTTGCTAGAGGGCATTTGGATGATCCAGAAGAGGACTGGGAGAATGTCATATGGTCAGATGAAACCAAAATAGAACTTTTTGGTAAAAACTCAACTCGTCGTGTTTGGAGGAGAAAGAATGCAGAGTTGCATCCAAAGAACACCATACCTACTGTGAAGCATGGGGGTGGAAACATCATGCTTTGGGGCTGTTTTTCTGCAAAGGGACCAGGACGACTGATCCGTGTAAAGGAAAGAATGAATGGGGCCATGTATCATGAGATTTTGAGTGAAAACCTCCTTCCATCAGCAAGGGCACTGAAGATGAAGCGTGGCTGGGTCTTTCAGCATGACAATGATCCCAAACACACCGCCAGGGCAACGAAGGAGTGGCTTCGTAAGAAGCATTTCAAGGTCCTGGAGTGGCCTAGCCAGTCTCCAGATCTCAACCCCATAGAAAATCTTTGGAGGGAGTTGAAAGTCTGTTTTGCCCAGCGACAGCCCCAAAACATCACTGCTTTAGAGGAGATCTGCATGGAGGAATGGGCCAAAATACCAGCAACAGTGTGTGGAAACCTTGTGAAGACTTACAGAAAACGTTTGACCTCTGTCATTGCCAACAAAGGGTATATAACAAAGTATTGAGATGAACTTTTGTTATTGACCAAATACTTATTTTCCACAATCATTTGAAAATAAATTCTTTAAAAATCCTACAATGTGATTTCCTGGATTTTTTTTTCTCATTCTATCTCTCATAGTTGAGGTATACCTATGATGAAAATTACAGGCCTCTCTCATCTTTTTAAATGGGAGAACTTGCACAATTGGTGGCTGGCTAAATACTTTTTTGCCCCACTGTACCTTGTGAAAGTGCACCATTTTGTCCACTGCAACACTAGGACTTATTTTGGTTCTCCTCTTCCGTCCAGCTGTGGGTGGCAATAGATGGAGAAGCAGCAGCAGAGAAGCCATGTCACGGTCCCAGTCTATCAGGAGAATAGCAAGGCAGATATTAACTTCTAATAGGAACAGATGAAACAAGCTATTTTTAATGTCAACCAAGTATGCCGTAAAGCTTACCATTTGCATCGTGTTTCTCAGCAGCTTTTAGAAGTCGGCCCAGCTCAGTTGACTGAGTCAGCTCTTTGGCCTCTTTGATGACCTTGGGCTTGAATGACGTGTCCCACTTCTCAAGCATCTTGGAGGCTGTTTCAGCACCAAACAGCAGCAGGAAGTCTTGACTCACCTATTGATCATACACAGGCATATCAGGCCAGTGCTCAGTATAGACCTCATGTTGCAAGTGATTTTGATCATATCGATACATGGTATGCTATTCAGAACTTTCTGAAACCACTGTAAATCAGAACAAAGATCTTTGAAGATAGAATATAGTCAGCAGGCCAGGTAGATCAATTAGAGTTACTGCGGACTTCATGCTGACGTCTAACTGAGCATAACACTGGAGATTAAAGGCTACAGTTTAAAATGATAGAAATGTGCAACTCACTAATCCTTTGACATCTAAGAAGCGTGGAAATGTTTTGAAGATATCTGCAGTTCATTGTGGGTCATGCACTAGGTCTTTGCGATGTTGGAATGTCATCTTCATCTTCAGAAATACACTTGCTTCGTCAGGAGAATGAACAAGAAATGAAATAGCCTCCCTGCAGGCATCTCCATCAAGCTGCTGAGGCAGTGTGGTCCCGGATCTTCGGCGCTTTGGCCCTTGTTCTTGAGGCACTGAGGTTTCCTTAGCTGGCCGTTTTTCTGTATTCCTGGACATGGTCTTGAGACGCCACGCTAAAAATCCAGTGCCTTTTTCCCCATCATAGAAATGCTCCTGTTACATCGAAATGAATAAATGAACATCACAAAAGATCTTCGAGCAAGAACAGATTCAGCATGTGGAAACAAAATAACTTAAGTAATAGATTTTCTATTGTCAAATGAATGTACAATATCCAGTATTTTCCAACCAGGACCTTATAGCTATGATGGTTGTTTTGTATCTTGAACAAGTTTAACATACACTGTTTCCATTGTGGTTCTATGACACTAAAGTCAATATCAAAAACAAAATGAGACGAAATAGAATTGTAAAACTTACATAGCCTTTTGGAGAAATGGGATCCTTCAGTGAGGGAAATAGTCTGATAACTCCCAGGGCATACTTCTCCTGCGTAGGGGAAGGAATCCTTCTATAGAGCAAAGACAGCAGTCAATCTTTCACTCATAACTAGTTTCAAGTAAGTTTTACCTCTATAGTACAAGACAAAAGCCACAATATATCAGTATACGAGTGTGGCCCTTCCTTTCAATTCTTTCCATTAACATTTTCAAATCTTACCCATGTCTTTCAATCATATCACTCGCCAATATGTTGACAAGCTTTCTCCGGGTACGGTGCCTCAGTGAATTTTCTGACTTGCACTCTTCAAGAACATCCTCTCCTCCGGGCTTCCTAAGCAAGGCTGTTTCTACCACCTACTCACATAAAAGGAAGAAAAGTTTTAAGTGTTCAATTCTGTGCATCAGTTTAAGTCGTTGGAACAAATACATAGGCCTACCACAACATGTTTGTATAGACTAACTATGCATTCAGACCAAGAGACGCAAACGCAACAAGAACGACAGTGGTTATTCATTTTCTATTTCTATATCAGTTGAAAACTGCTCAACTTTATGCAGATTAGATATGGCGCAGTTTAGGACATGTACAGTACATGCATTCAAATGCTTCATGTTTGAGCGCTTTGAGTGACATGAGACAAAGTACATTTTCAAAAAGAGTTTTTAGCTATGTTACAGCTTTTGTAGCGTGGTTTGAACGCACAGTAAGGGTAAAAGTCCAGAGGGATGTCAAAAACCAGCAGTGATGCGAAAACTAACAAATCTGGGAGAGGGCAAATCAATAACATTTTCTTTGGAGTGAGTCTGGAAGCACATGCTTTGATAAGTGATAATTTAAATTTTGTGTGACAATATAAATTACGTTATCTCGAGACTCTCAATTACCTCTTTTGCAGTCTCTGACACAGAACTGTCCATGTCTTCTCTGCTGGATCTACTTCGGCCTGTAGGAATGCCCTGTTCTCTTAGGTCACTGTCACTTGAAGAAAGTGACATGGTACCCGTGAGGGAAGATCCGAGTGAATCCGAGGAGGATGGTGTTGAATGAGCTAAAGGAGATAAACCTTTACAAGAGACCTTTTGATTAACTTAAATTTTAATATAAGATTTTTAGGTAACCCAATGGTACTTTATTCAGATGATTCATCAATCCAGTTGGTAGCTTGAATTATTACAATAATTGTATAGTATGTAGTGATAGACGTCACATCAAATAAGTACCGTATAACCCAACCTTGTCTTACCCATTTCACAAGGAAAGGTCAAGGTCAGCTGCACTAACGAGCCCAAATTTATTTTAAAGATTTTATGATGACACCTACCTTCATCTGAAATCCGTTCACGTACTGTCAGGCATAAGTCTGGATGGGCCTCCAACAGCTCAAGAAGAATATCTTCATCTACTGCTGTGTTGGTGTCATCAAAAATGTCAAGTTGAGCTGCATCAGGAAGCCCAAACTTGATTTTGACTGAGGAAGGAGCAAGTGTAACCAGATAAAGTCACCTGAAGCCTTAAACAGCACAGAATGAAGGACTAATCATCATGCTTTTAACATTAAAACGTGTCTGAAATATTACAACACATATAGACAGCTATATTATGACAATATATATCTTAGGCTACCTTCACTGATGAATTCCAAATGTGTAAAACCTGTGTGCAATTTGATGTACTTCTTTACACTGTGATATTGCACCTTCAGCAACATGGCAACAAAACTGCACCTGGTGAAGAAAGTGGGAAAACCATTCAACCTTTTAACATGTTATGTGTGTGTGCATGTAATAGGTCTGCAAAAGCTAAAATCCCAAAGTTCAGGCCAGAGCGAGATTCTCTCCCATATCCCTCCCCCCTGCCTGAAACGCTTCGATTGGATTCCTTTCTTTACTTCCTGGTTCAGTTCCATATCACACTGACCTCACCGTGATACGGAAATGAATAAGCCCATAGCAGTGCGAGCTGCTCCGTAAAGCCGACCCGAGCAGAGGAGCCTGAAAATGGCGAGGAGAAGCTGCCTCTTTCGCTGCAAACCAAAACTTTATTTGTTTGCCATACCTAAGGAAGAAGATGTGAAGAACAAGTGGCTTGCGTTTATTTTTACCATTATTCCCCTGGAGGAAAAACCCAAATGATGGTTCTGTTCTCGACATTTCACTGTATTTGCACACTGCTTGCCTTGGCAAAGTTGCAAGCTAAAGCTATTGTAAGAAATGTTCGCTTTTATTTGAAGCCCAGGAGGCGGTTTAAAATAAAGAAAGCAAAACTCCCTTAAAAGTTATAAAAGGAGTGTTTAATAAAAGGATGCAGTAGTAGGTTTTACGTAAGTTTCACAGCTGTGGCTCAATAGCCCGGGACACGCGTCCACAGGCCACTGACTGAGTGGAGCTCATCAGTAGTTACTGTCTGGCGGTCCGGAACAAAAGAGAGCTCGATTTCACAATCCTAACATGTTTTATAGAACCACCCCTTTCCGACCATACAATAAACAACTTCAAAATCAGACGCGCCCCGCTGTCGTGCTCTCATTGGTTGGTTGGTTGGTTGGTTGGGGGCTGGATCCTCCTCTATAGGCTGACGTCGTCGGGGGCGGGTCCTCTTATGACGTCACCGTCGCCATCTTGTTAGCGAAGTCCTGGAGCTGTCATCTACGATAGTCTATTATGCAATTCTTAGGAGGTTTATCAGTTATTAAACAGGCAACTGTATCATTGCAGCATCAATGAGTGAGAGGTAGAGGCGGTGTGTTTAGTATGCAACTCCACTGGTCCTTCTCCCTCTACTCATATATACAAAACAATATTAGCTTTATGCTATCTGAGGCTAAAAACAACATCCTGTAATACTACCGGAAATGGACAAATATGATCCGTCCAGAAACAGTGAATTATCTTTTAAAGTTCCGCTCTAATATATTGATTATTTCTAACACTATCAACGCTACGCTACCAAGCTTTTAGGCTGTATGCACACTAACTTTACCTAAATTGTGCAGAAATACTGTGATGGTTTTTCATTCACAACGCGTCTTAAGCCCAGATGCAGCAACTTGTAAAAAACAGCATCTCAGGGCATGTTAACATTTAACAACCTATTGATGTGGGATACCCACTTAACGGGAAGAAACTCAGCGACCAGACCATATGAACCATTTTTACCAAAACAAAACATAATTCCAACACCAATGGTCTAAATCAGCACTGAACGAAAATGAGCTAACACTACATAACACAGAGTGAGCTACGGCGATTTTTTTACTTTATGCTATCTGCACAAACCACATATCATCACATTCCACAGATTCCATTAGTATACGTCTCATCACTGTACGACCAAAACTCACTGAACTAGCAGCCAAGAAAGAGCAAGAAAACTGCTTCACTTTACAGAGCCATAACTAAACACATCTTACCTTTGCTGTTTGTGATCAAAAGTTGTGTTCAAGGGCATACAAACGCTGCTGAAGGTTAATCCGATGTCTTTGTGTCACTTTGAAATGATTACTGATAATCCATCATTATTTATTTGTAATTGTGGTGGAAACTTCTGAAGCAATGGAGACGAAACTCAGAGAGACACTGGAGAGCAGGAACCTGATGGCAAAACACTGTTGGGTTTATTTATTTATTGGAGTTACGGCCGGAGAATTGACAAGACATTTACTGTAGACACGAGTTGCCACAGCGGTCGCCAAACCAATTCGGAAGATCTCGACAATAGGAAGAGGTTTTAACTAGTTCCAAATGGATAATCAACCTTCTTCAAACGCCAGACTAAACAAGCTCAGACAATACGTTTGACTTAAACCGTCATCTAGGTCACAGATAAGGTGTTTGCCGGAGCATCTGTGTCCAGATAAACTGGCGCTAGCTGTCCCTAAACAATACAGCCAATCTTAGGTGAGCTTAATTTTGTACCCACTGTGGGAAGAACAAGGCTTCGGAAGCCCAGGCTGCCCCTCCTTAATGAAGATAACAGCACCTGCAGGGCCGTAGAGCCAGGTCAGAGGAGGACAGAGAGAAGAGATGCAAATGAGCTAAAGATTTACAAGTTTACACAAAATATTCCCTAACAGTAATAAACTGGTACGGCACAACAAGCGATGCCATTTTTTTCACAGTTTTATTCAGGGGAGGGACACTTGACAAATCTCTAAGCGGTTGACCAATCACAACAGAGTGACCAGCTAACCAATCAGAGCAGAGTGCACTTTTGCAAAGGTGGGGGCATGGGCTCCTCAGAGCGTTTTCAGACGGAGTGAAAAGTGGTCATTTATGCACAGGCAGTGTGAGGAAAATAAAGCGCCTTTTCAACATTGAAGCATGTAAACATGTCATAGTGGAGCAACAAAATACATATATGGACCTAAAAAGTAGCATAATAGGGGACCTTTAATTACCCATTGTTTTCCCATGTAGTTTAGCCGAACCACACTACAGAATATGTTCTTTATTTTGTCATTGTGGCAGGTCGGAAGGTTGAGTTAACACCTTTTAAGTTGCTATTATATTTTTAAGTGGTATTTTCTGTTGTCCTATTTACAGGCCTAGTTATTAGAGATTATTGGGTTTTTTTAGGTTAAGTTTGTCTGTCTTTACTGTTATAACATGTCGGAAATGAGCAAAATCCTGAGGCTCATGGTTAACCAAATGATTACAAAAAGGTAGAAATATCTAAGCTGCTATCTTCCTCCTATGGGGCTTGTCTGATTTCATGGAACTTTGGCATAACGCCCTAACATATATACAGAATTGTTTATGAAAAATGTGCATACTGTATTTATGTTATGGAGATAGAAAACTTTCCAAAGACAAAAAGTTTAAGGTTACAGGAAGAAGACTCAGTTGGCTGCTCTTTGTGCTTAATCCAGAGTGAATGCAGCCACTGTAGTACAGATTCCTGTTCTATTACCTTCCTCTTTTTTTATATAGTGTTTGGTCCTTTACATTCTATGATCAGACTTAACTATATTTAAGTAACTGTGTCATATTAGCCCTTACACATGCATAAGCAGAGAGGTGGAGAATGAAGGGTCGCCATGCTTTTATTGTTGTCAAATCCACATTACTTTGACTATTAACAGAACTTATTAGGATATTTGACTAATGAACCAGAAAATGAACCATAAAAGACATTAGTCACATATTCTAATGAGTTCTGTTTCTGTTGTCCAGTTACATGTTAATCTTCAAAGTAATGTGGATTTGACAACAATAAAAGCATGTTGTCTTTCAATACTCTCTTATTGATAAATCAATGAGAAATGTTGGCTGTGGGGTGTATCTAAGTTATAGACCTGTGTAAACATGCTGACATCTCCTCTCCTGATTCACAGGGCTCCTGTGGGGCTCCACCCTGCAACATGACACACGGACACAAACCAGCTGTTCCTTCAAGGTGCGCACTTGAAACTCAAAAATAAACACATCCAAACTTTTTTTAATGATTTAGGTTGTTTTATTCCCTAAGTTGACAGGACCTTCCTACAGTTCCTCTCTCCAATGGAAGCTAAGGGGTGCAGCCAGAGATGGGGGGTGCTTCTCCCAGAGTGTGAACAGAGCAGAAGATGCTCCAGACCTTCTTCACAACAAACACGTGTTGCAGTGGCGGCAGACAGACAGTATGTCAAGAGCACGCCTCTGTTCTCTGCACAACAACATCCGTCCATCCTAAAGAAGCACACAGACCAGGTGTAGTAGACATTTCATCTATCCCTTAAGCGAAGCTGCATCTAACCAAAGACTTATGCTTATTATGAGGACTATAAATGAAATGTGATCTCCTGTATAGGTCTAAAAATCATACCTAAAACTTCTCTTGCTTGTTATGATTTTATTCAGTGGCCAAAATTTGTTGTAATATTGTCTTATTGTTTTGTGTTAATATGAGACATTTTACCTTCTCTAATGAATGATGACATTGTGGACTCACTGTGAGGCAAAGCCAGTGAAAAAGTGTAATCAGTGTGAATACAGCTATACAGATGACGACTGTCTGTGCCTTTAGGAGAACCCGCTGGCTGTCAGCAGAACTGAAGACCAGCAGCAGCTCACTGACAGGACGTCCTGCACCAGAGTGAAGGAGAAGCTGAGCCCAAACAGCTTCAGCCGATCTTATAGGGACATGTCCCCTCCCTCACTCTGGAGGAGAGACCTTGCCTCACCCCTGGTTGTTTCAGAACTCAGGGACCGGCAGTCACCTCCCCCTGGCAGCAGATCCACTCAGCTGAGCCTCTCCAGATCCAACCTGGAAGTCCAGAGACTGAACCCACCTGTGCGCCCGCAGCTGACCTCCGCCGTCTTGCATCCTACATACAGCCCTCGCTCAAGGGAGTCCAGGATGAATTGGGGGGGGGACAAACTGAGCCCTTCTGGAGGATATCCTGTGTCTCCCTTTCAGGCGGAGTACTGGGCCTGTGCAATCCCCCAAGCTCTGCCTCCATCTCCGGACAGGCAGACCGTGAGCTGGGACCCTAACAGGGAGTACCAAGCGCTGCTGGACTACAGCTACCCTCTGAGAGCGGTACAGCCGCTCTGTGAGGGGGATACCCCCAAGCTCCAGGAACACACTCTCAATCCGCAGGACTCAGGCATAGAGCAGGACCTCCTATGTAGTTCTTCCAGTCTGTCTCTCAGTGGAGGGTACAGGTCTCCTAGCTTACAGGGGCTCAAAGCCTCCGGTACATTGCTCTCCCTTGCAGACTTGTACTGCAGTCCCAATCAGCAATGTGCACTGTCCAGGTGTGCATTTGAGGAGCTGGACGAGGACTTCTGTCCTCTTCCAGAGCAGTTGGAGGGTCTGCAGCTGCTGCCCCGACAGGTGGGACACACTCTGAGATCACTGACCTGCATCTGGTTCAACCAGCTGCTTCCTCACAATGCTGACCATCTGTGTTATTTTCAAGATTCAAACGCTCTATTGCCATATGCACAGTAGCTGCAGTGTAGGTATGGCAATGAAACTCTGAAGTCCCAGGTCCTCCAGCAAGGCAACAATATATACAGCTCCGGAAAAAATGAAGAGACCACTCCACATTTTTCTTACATCTTTATCTCTACATGTATAGTAGCTCGTCCAATGTCTGTTGAATTCCAACACAGAGAAAAGTGTTCAGTTGTTTATAGAATACAATAAAAAATAAATGTGGGTTGTATAAGACCTAAACAATTGAACAAAAGAAGTAGTGCAAGTAGATATAAAATAGTGACTAATTTGCAAGTCATTTGAAACTTATAAAGATGAGCTAAAAACACATTTTAAAAATAAATAAATAAAAATATATATATAGTAAGAGTATAAAAATGTAACAACAGTCCTATATTGCAACAGCAAAAAATACAGACATCATGGATGACTGAAGGGTAAAGATTTGTTAAGGCCTCTGAACATGGCTGACAAATGTTCTTTTAAAGGTCTCACTCTGCACTCTATTTAGACACTGCAGGATGTTATAATTGGTCTTTCTGGCCGACTAATATTTAGGCTATGGTAACATTGGCAAACATTGAGTTTTAAATAGACCTGGGGAAAAACAATTGAGCCGCACGAAACTCTCATTACATTAGAGCTAACACGGCTACTAATTCTTGGATCAGATACCAACTGTTTACTATTTTACAGATTTAATGTTGATTAATCTAAATCTGATCTAATCAGCTTGAATCTACATTTATCAGCTAAAGATTAAATGTTTTGCTTGTGTGTGAAGGTGAGGGAGGTCACCGCCAGCTGGGAGTCTGTGCAGTGGGGGGGCTCCAACTTCTCCCCCGTCACCCCGCCCGATACACAGGAAGTGCAGCAGTACACACAAGAAGAGGAGAAGCGAGCCGCAGGTAGTCTGCTGTCTATCTGTTTGTCTTTCTGTCTGTCTGTCTTTCTGTCTCTCTCGGTAGTTCAGATCTAAGTAAAGTTTAGATCTAAATAAAGTTTAGATCTGAACTACCCCACCACAACTAACATCCCTGACACAAGTTGTCCGAGCTGCTGGTGTGATCCCTTGAAAGATTGAATCCAGTTTATCTCTGACATTTCTGTCTCTACCCCAAAATCATGTCCATGAGCAGCTGACCACAGGGACTCTAAAGTGAGGAGCCCTTCTGGAGCCTGGGTAGAGCCTGCAAGGGGGGGTGGGGGAGCCTGTCCATCCAGTGTCAGGGGGCTGCCTGGCAGCCAGGAGAAGCAGGAGGATCCCAGTGACTCCCTGATGCATCAGATCCAGGTAGAGACACTGGCTGTTTAAGAGTGCCACTGCAGTATTCCTGAAAATATTGCCTTGGTGTTTGGATTCAGTGTTTTTTATGTTTCAGGTCTTCTGCTGGCAGCTGGAGCAGCTCATCAAGCAGCTGCATGAAGTGTCAGAGCAGAAGGAGCTGCAGACTGTGTCCACTGTGGATATTGCCGGTGTCAAGTCCTCTCTGGCTGAGTACCAGGTGAGCCTGCTCCACAGTGCACTACAGTGGCTGTCTGCATTGCTTGGCACATTGTGGGGAAGAAAGTGCTCTCTGACTGCCAGGAGCCCTTTCTGCTGGGCTCACATGGGGTGTGTGTGTGTGTGTGTGTGTGTGTGTGTGTGTGTGTTTCAGAGAGCAGTGAGTGTCCAGCAGTCTGCGACCTCCAGCGTGCTGCACAGCGGTCAGCTCCTCCTTCGCTGCATCGACAACATGTCTCCATGTCAGTCTGTCAGCTGGTACCATGCACACTCTGAACTCTCACTCCCTTTCAGCATTTCATTACTCACTAAGTCTTTCTGTTTCCAGTTTTAAAAGAAACCCTGCAGCTGATAAAGAGCCACTGTGGAGCTCTTGAGAGCCGCACACAGCTACTCCTCTGCTCTATCCTATCTGCCATGGACAGCCTTAGCCATCAGAACCAGCAGAACACTCAGATCAAAGTAGAGGAGGCTGCCTCCTCTCTGTCATAAGATTTGTTGCACTTATTTTTGTATCTAATTTACTTATAAGCTCTCATTTGAACATGTTGGCATCTTATGTAACCGCTTGGTAAATAAAAAAATGTTGTGTTTAAACCCAACTGATCACATTGAATGATATAACATTAAAGAAATATTCTATTATGTTTTTTCTTAATCATATTGACTTCCACCATGGTAATGATATGTCTCTTGTAATGTAAATGTGATTGACATTTTCAAACTGTTTTTTGATTGAATCATCATTCAAAGACAAAATAACATCATGCAATCTATCTGGTGTTGACTAATTCAAAGTAACACTTTCTAACACCTAATTACTGCTAAGTCGGCACTGATTTTCAGTTTTGGAGAAACCAAGCTGTATGTCTGATCAATGACTTCCTTATGTTTTATTATCAGCTAGTCCAACATTTCACACAGCCACATGGTCTGTTGTCAGTCTTTTCAGTCCTGTGTGTTCTAATGTTAAATGATCACGTCAAACGCTCTGTTCTTTCCAGGAACACAGCCTCCACCACAATATAAATTGGATTTAGTTTGTGGTGCTCACAGTATTGACAAATGATCCACCAGGCAGGACAGAAGAAGATTGTAACTTACGTAAGCGCAAATTGTGAATAAATCAACAATAACAGTCAAAGCAGAAAGATGTAACTCCCTTGATATGTTTTAGTGGCAAGAGCAAAAGCTACCATTTGCCATTCCGGGGTCAGACACTGCCACTCCTGTGACAACACACACATTAAATACCTGTGTCCTAGCTAATAGTACAGCGACACCCTATGGCACACAGTGAATAAGATAACATTGTGACGAATTGAATCCAAACTTCGTTGAAATGGCTCTTACAGTTATGAAGGGTAACAACTTTTGTGCTTTAATGTCGCTACTCAAAACACTGTCAAACAATTTGAATGGTTACATTGGTAGCGTGTATCTGTGTTCTATGTGTTTTTTTAAAAACTGTTAATCTCAAAATATTTATTCAAACACATCTGCCCCAATGGGCAGGACTCAAGTCCTTTATTTAAACACTAAAAATTGTGAATTCCTAATGAAATAATAGATATTAAATGAGTTACACTGATGGCAGCTATTACAATAATACTGACAATAATATGTTATTCATTAGAACAACTATTTCGTTGATCACATTTATTGTGGTAATGTATGTTCAATAATGAAAAGACTAATGCTAGTGTCCATAAACATACATCCTCTGGGATGTAATGAACAGGGAAGTGACGCCTGCAGGGAACGGGATGCAAATTGAAGGACCGGAAATGGAAATAACAGTGTTGTCTCTTGCTTTATGCTGAAGGGTTTGACCGGAAGTTGTGTTCAGACACCGCAGGCACTAGCGGACTGCTCTTTGCCACGTTTCACTAATGACGTAATCCCTCCCGGTGACAGTTCTGTTGCGGTAACGACACACCGGTTGTTAGAGAGACAGACAGTTGGTTACCGTTAGCTGTACAGCTGTATGCCGTGTTAACGGTCCCAGTCCCCCACGGCACCGTAAAACCACCTGAAGGATCTGTGATAGTTCGTACTCGGCTCACCAGCTAGCTGATGGTAGCCGTTTCCTGTTTGGAGGTGCAGCCATTTTGGAGTTTTAACGAGAAACAACTAGCCGGCTGTGTTTCTTGAGCAGTGTGAGCTAGCTGTTTCACGGCAGACAGGGAGACACTATACACCGCGTCCACAATGAATCCCGAATAGTAAGTATCAGACTGAGAACACTGTGTGAGAGCTTACCTCTGCGATAACAAACTAGCGTGCAAAAATAACTTCATATTAGCAGCTGAACTAAGTTAGCGGCTAAGATCAGCTGACATTAGCCTTCATATCTACTTCTGCCAGTCTGAGATACTTTGAACATGGCTATGGAATATGGTGGGATGTTGATGTTAAAATTGATCAGTGGATAGATATGTGTAACGTTCAGTTTACAGGACATTCAAGTGAAATAGATATTAAAGAGACTATTGACAGTGACATCACCTTGCTAGAACATGCTGATTGAATGTACCCTAGCCTAGTGGAAATTACCTTTTGGCGATGGTTGTAATGGTATGTGTGTGTCACTTGAGTTTCCTGCTGCTACACGTTAACTTACAGCTGCAGCAGTCATCTGCTGTTTACGCCCAGCAGGGCACAGCATTAGGAACAAGCCAAATGCTGGTAAAATGTGCAAGTGGCTCGGAAATTCTTCCCTTACTAGTCAACATGATAATTGTAATATATTGAGTGGCTGGTAGCCATTTGAAGTAGTAAGGTAAGTGTTTCTGTGCTGATCATGACTCAGTGAAAGTCATGTGCTCTGTGCTGAGGCAGCTCTCAGTCATGTGTAGGTCACATGCTATAGGACAGCCTGGATTTCACCACAGCTCAGTTGAGCAATCACTTATTTAGCTGTCTTTGGGTTTGGATGTTGAAATAGAGTCGTTTTTCCTTCTTTGGCAAGATGTTACACAGTACTACCATTAAGTCTACAAACATTATAGTTATTTTTTTTCTGCTCGTATTTGATCCCCATTCTCCTATGTCGACTGCTTGATCTTGTATTAATGTTTAACTTCCTTGGTAAAGAGTAGACTTCTCCAAGGCAAGGTCCAAGACCTCACTCAATGAGAGTCTCACTGTCCAAATAAAAAAGAGGCATCTTTATCCCATAACTTTGCTTTTGTATATTTGCGTTAATTAGATACTTACATAGGGCTTCCCTTGACTTTCCTAGTCGACCAGTAGTCATCAGTTATAGTTATTAGTCAACTAGTCGTAGCATGTTTACGATATATTATAATTATTAACATATTTTATTGTTAAAGATCCGGGGCTTAGAAACATTGTAATGAGTAACATCAGTCATTTTTGCTAAAAATAAAATACATTATAAAACTGTAATCATGAGCCTTTGATATGTTAAATTTAACACATTCAAATCCCATACGTGTCACAGCCCAGAAAGAAGCCTGTTGGTGACAATGCAAACTGCAGAAGAGAGTAAGGATTCTTAATGTGTCGGAACAAGCAGCAAAAACACACACTGAACATTTTGTTCATTTTTTTCCCTCAACACAGTATAACATTACTTACATCACCAAACACACAGTTTATGAACATGTGACTCAAAAGGTAACACAAATAATATTTTTTTTTGAGTGATAATAATACACAGGCACAGGCTCCCTATGAAGTGTAAGGGATCCTCCTGCTGACGCGACAACTCGCATAGAGATTTATTTTTGTTCCCTCTTCGACTTATAGTTGAAAATGGCCAAATAAGCATTATTTGCCTACAAGAACTTTTCATCTATGGCATGCTTTGGATGTTTCTGTAAAAGTGGAGGTCATATAGAATAGAGTTGAAGAGTGTGAATTGTAATTGGTGGGTTTGAAGTTAGATACACATTTTGTATTTAGCAAGATAGGAAAAGTTGACTTTTAGGCTAGTTCAAATATGTTTTTGGTATGAATGTAAGAGTTCTGTTGGACTTTACTGGACTGCATTAGAATGAGATGGCGAGAAACTGAGACAGTCCTGGTGGCAGGATAATACTCAGACTACCATGTTCTACTAAAGTGCCCTTGAACAAGGCTCATACCCAGGAGGCTCACGTGGAGCTGCTCTGTGGTAGCGGGAATGTGCAACTGTGCAAATGCCATCCAAAAAACAGAGTATTGCTCTCATTGGACCTCCCCCAACTAAACAAAGGTAAAATCAATAATAATGAAGTGGTACGTACTGATTGTCCTTTACTCATGGTGCAATTTATTAGGTTCACTGCCAAGTGCCAGTTCCTACTATTACTACTTTGACTACATGCTTTGAGTGTTAGTTTAATGCTATTATTGGTAATAGCCAATTACTTGTAACCAGGACACTAGCATCCTGTTCATACCAGGACGCTGCAAATTCTGCTTTACTTCAACTCAAGATGTGCATGGGCTTGCTCAGGACTCATACCTTGAGTCATAACATGCAGGAGATGTCCTTGAAAATGAAAGAAAAAAAGAGTCTTATTTATTATTTCACCATGGCACTGTTTCTCTTGGACTTTTTAGAAGTGATGTGGTTAGGCCTGTCACGACAACACATTTTGCTGGACGATAAATTGTCCCAGAAATAAGTGCGATAAACAATAATATTGTCGTTTTGAGAACATTTTTCAACTATTATAACATAATGGCATAATAATGCAAGTACACCCTTTCAAAGATCAGTGCACTTTTATTTCTAAAGAATATTTAACATTGGAATAAGAAGACATTTTAAATATCCAAAATAAATAAATTCTGTTAGCAAAAATTGCACTTGAATAAAAAACACACACAACCAAAAACAATATATAAAATAGACCCTGTTGCTGATAAGAAAAAAAAGCACTCAAATAACAACCACACACAACTGAAACATTAAATAAAATGGATTATCACGTCTCTGTAGACAAAATTGCACCAATAAATATTAAACATTAGGCTCAGACTTAAAGACTGATACATTCCTTAACAGGCTAAAAACTGCCAGTCCAGTTAGGACCTTTGTAAACAAAAAGACGACTAAATGCCCCAGTGATTGTGGACTGTCGGGAAGACTGAGACTCTGTAGCTTCAGTTGTAGTTTTTTTCCCAGCTGGGAAAACTGCATCGGATGATTATGCTTTAGGTGCAGATGCATGTTTGTTATATTGGCGCTACTGTTTTACAACAAATGGCTCGTTTAGGTTAAGTGGTTCACCACGGTTTGAATCCGATGTGCTCCCACACTGCAGCTGTCGTGTTCTGCTTGATGAAACCAATTCCATCTTTGTTTTTATTCCTCCAAATCTCAACTAGTGTTTTCTCTGGCTTGCTACTCCTCACGGGGCTGCCATGCTGCACTTTGTGGTATGCGCAAGAGGCGGGGCCCCGCCTCCCCACACAGGGACAGAGTGACTGATAAGAGGGTCCACGTGAGAGACATGAGGAAAACAAACAAGTATGCAAATGGGACTTATCGAGGCCGGCAAAATTATGGAGCTCATATTAATTTATCGTACGATTAATTGATGATTGCGACAGGCCTACATGTGGTGCAGATGATCAGTAAGAAAAGGAAGAAACAGAAAAAGGCTGAACACTGGCAGATACACAATATTTGCTCTAATCTCATCGCTGTAATCGCTCCAGTTTCACCGAGGCTGTCAGTTGCGTTTACTCGCATCATTTAAATGCTATTGTAGATACTAAGTACAGCAATATTAACATATTTTGCTGGGATTTAATTGTACTACACGTTTTATAATAATTGCAGCAATAACAACATACTGATACCGAATAGCAAAAGCCAAGAATTAAGGCTTTGACAAGTGTGCAGACAAGACAGCAGGCTAAACTGTTTTAAAATGCGGGATTTCTGAATGGAGATCGGTCCAGATAAGCTAACTTAGTAGCTGCTCTGTCCACACTCACAACAAAGTCAACAGACGTAAATAAAGCAGTAACTGTATTCGCCATGTCCGAGAGAATCAGTGGTTTGTACATGTATAACTTTTCTCCGGTTTCTGAACAGATATGAGGAGTTTGGGGCTCTCTGCGAACAACTAATGGTTGATATTTTGGTTTTCTGATTCAATAAGGAATTGTAAACTAAATGTTTATAGTAGCACAAACTAGGGCTTCTTTGCCGTCTTAAAGTGTGGCGTCCCGCTGTACACAAGTGTGGTGTCCCATCCTACTCTTTCCATCCTCATCTTGTTGGCAAAGTCCAACCTTAGGGGCTCGGACTTTGGGGGGCAAGAGGTCTGGCCCAGGCTTCAAAACGGGAACTAGGTTTCTGTGATCAAAGTTCAAGTGAATTTGTTGTTCCAATAATAATAAGTATTAAGCGTATAATCATCTGAGCTTTGGGTGGTAGAGGTAGGCTACAACATGTGTCTCCACTCTGACTTCATGTCCAGACTAATCATCAGATGGCTTCCTGCACTTCTTTCTGAGAAAAGCCCTGGGGCCTAATTTCTAAAGCTTTGCGTATGATTCAGGTGGGTAGGTGGCGTACGTAGGACAAAGCAAGTAAATACTCACAAAAATATTCCGATTTATAAAACACTGTGCACGCACGTCCTACACCAGTTTCCCTTTATAAGTCACAATCAACTCGAAATGCGGCGCAGCTTTTATGGAGTTCACATAACGCTAGGGTTGGGTACCGAAACTCGGTTCCAAATGAGAACCTATAACAAAATGCTGGGTACCGGGTACCCATAAAAAAAATATAATTTTGGTTCTGCTTAACGGTTCTTAAACGCGGTAACCCGTTAGTATTACAAAGAAAGGCTACATATATGCACGGACCTAGGTTATCTGACAGGACCTGTATACTTAACGTGACTACGTCATGCATCAACGCAACGTGTGATTTGTTTAGATACCAGCATGCAGCATGGCCCAGTCACAGCAACACTATCAAAGATGGAACGCGGTAAGCGCTCCAAAGTGTGGCTTCACTACGCTCAAAAAGACAACGACAAGCCACAGTGCAATGCCTGTGGGAAGTTAATTAGCTGTTCGTCAGGTTGCACTTCGAATTTGAGCAAACATTTAAGACAGCACGGCATCGATATCAAAGAATGTACCGTCTTTGATGTCTTGCGGTCTCCGAGCCCAAGTATGCTATCAACAGCTAGCACTAGTAGCACCCCGCTATGTCCAGTAGAGACAGGTAGAGCTGACCGCGACACACCGTTCTCTTTAGCATTAAAAGGAAAGCTGACCAAAGAAAAAACGGAGGAGTGTCACAGAGCGGTAACGGCATTTGTAGTAAAAGAGCTTCATCCCTTCTCTGTGGTCGAATCTCCCTCGTTTAGGTATGCAAGGTTAAAAAAAATTTTGTGGGATTGTAGGGTACTTGTACAATAACAGATACTGTTATGTTGAATCGTTTTTTGCAGGGAAATGACCAAGGCCCTAAATCCGAAGTACACGCCTCCCTCCAGAGAGAGCTTAACCAATGAGTTGATTCCTGCCTGGTATATATCCTTTGCTATCAGAGGTGGCCTTTTCATATTTGTGTGTGCAGGCTTCCTCAACCCGAGAGGGTTTTCTCCACTGCCGGAGACACTATTTGCCCAGAAAGATCACGCATACTACCAGAAAAGGCTGATATGCTGATTTTTCTTAACAAGAACTGTTGAGTTGCATACATCTTTAACATACCCTCTGTTTTATTGACTTTGTTTATTTGGTTGCAGGCAGCTAGGTGCTGTGCACTGAATGCACTTTAGTTCTAGCATTTGGCCCCTATTGCTGCTCGGACGGACTTTTATTTTTCTCGAATGTGACTTGTATGATTTATGTCAGTAGGTTTCCTATAAACACACAACATGCAGCTCAAAACATTATTATCCATAAATGGTTCAACCGCTTCTGCTTTCCATTGTGTTGTCCACATTTGTATTATATGCATTTAGTATATACTGTTTAGTTTGTGAAATTTTCAGTTCACGCTTAAAAGAATAAAGATATTTTTGTTATCTAAACATTTGACCTCTTTTTTTACCATTTTGGAATCGAAACGGGGAATCGATAAGAACCGGAATCAATAAGCAGAATCAGAATCGGAATTGATAAATTTCAAACGATACCCAACCCTACATAACGCCCATGTTTGCTTATAAATAGTCAAAAAAACGCCCCATATGAATATTCGTTTAGACTGACTACGTGATGCCGATCGCAGGAAATGCCGCATTTTCAAACAATTACTCTATATAGTAAAACCATGCACTCGTAACCAAAACGGGGTCAGTTTAAACGTAACGCATCATTTATGAGAATACATTTCATAACATGTAACAGAACATATTTGAGGGGGGGTTATTAATAACATCCGTATTTATTTGTTTCTCAAATTTATGTTTTTGTGTGCACTCACGATTTGTTATTATTTCACGTTTCCCTCCATTCTTCCTTCAGCCAGCGGTCTCGCAGTTTCTCATCTCTCCCGTTTTTGTGCGTATGCATGGGTCAGAGTGTGCGTGGAGGACTGCACATTTACCGTCAAGTTTGTTTTGTATAAATCGCAAAGATTGCTTAGAAATTGGCATACGCCAATTTTATAAATGAGGCCCCTGAGCTCAGCAGGGTTTAATGTCTTCAATGTTTCCTTTCACTGCAGGATTACACCCAGCGAAACGATGCACTGACACTAATGCTGAAGAGCATGTGTGATCCCAGGCTAACTATGGCAGTCGTTTAAAGTAGTTCAATGTAGTCCACTATGATATCTCTCCTAATATTCCTCAGATTCCGTTTTATTTTAAAGGTAAGAAAATAATAACACAAGAAGGTAAACTGTTATTGCTAGGAGGGGCATTACTGCTTTTGTTCCTTCTTACTTTTCACTACAACAGCCCTATATAATTACTGCATCACTGTTTACTAGAGGAAACTGAAATTCACTCAGAGGCAACTCGACTAAATAGTTTACAGTACTGCTCAGCAAGGCTTGAACCTGAATATGTGAACCAAGAACTGATTTCAGGGGAGATTTTGGTCCAGTCCTGGGGCCTCATTTATAATCGTGGCATGAATCTTTGTGATCTATAAAAAATGCATACACAGAAACAGGAGGAATGAGAAACTGTGACACCATTGGCAAGAATGGAGAGAAACATGGAAAAATAATACCATAAATCTAAATATTACCTCGTGCATCAGATATTAATAATTCATTTGCAAAAATTGACAAAAGCCAATTTTGAAATGATTAAACAAATGCCTGTTTCATACTCCTGAGTTCACACAAAAACACAACACGATGTTCAGAGTGCTCAACATTGTACAACTCTTTGTTATCTTCAAACTGTGTTCACCAAACGATATGATTCACTTGTCTGCACCTCCCCAACAGTAACCAAAATCTTACTCGGTGTGAAATGGGTTTTTAGCTGTTCTGTCGGCATTTCCTGCGATTGTCATCAGGCAGACAGTCTAAATGAATATTATATTTCTGAATTTTAATACGGGGCGTTTCTTTGAGTATTTATAGGCAAATATGGGGGTTACGTGAAGCCCGCAAAAGCTGCGCTGCATTTCAAGTTGACTGTGATTTATGAAGGGAAACATAGGACATGGGACATGCGTGCGCAGTGTTTTATAAATCATAATATTTTGTGCGTATTCACTTCCTTTGTTCGTACGCAAGCCATCTTTTCACGTGAATCCTATGCAAAGCTTTATAAATGAGGCCCCTGATCTGATTATCAAGAGAAAAGTTTCTTCCAATGCCTTGCAGTCCAAATATTTCCTTAGTTTATAATTAAATTGAGTGTTCCATGTTCTGTCATATTATTCCAAACGCTCCTAATTGTCCAGTTTTTGCTGTGATATCAGATTGTATTTGTATCAAGTGTGGTGTGTCCAGGAGGAGCTGAGGTCTGTTAATGACACCCAAATATGTTGCCGTATTTTATTGTTCATTTGGTATGGTTATTTTGAAGTGCTTTTAAATCATAAGGAAAATCCTGATTTGTATCTTGCATCAACATTTCACAATATTCTGTGTTTTTAGTTTCAAACTCCTTGGAAATCTTTTGCTCACTCAAATTTCTGAATATCCTCTGGCTAAAGTTCTTTTTTACCTTTCCCACGCAGTGACTATTTATTTAAGCTGCTCCTGATTGGTGACTCTGGTGTTGGAAAGTCTTGCCTTCTTCTCCGATTTGCAGTAAGTTTCCACAAACAGTTTGTTTTTATTAAATGCATTTTCCTTAAGCTGGATTCAGTCTTACAGTATTTTAAAATATGCAGTGACTATATGCTACTGTTGAAAGCTGCTTTCAGTTTGACATCAATATATAAAAAAGCCATCTCATAGGCCAGTGTGTTGAAGGAGGCTGTATGTTATATTCATAACTATGTCTTCATCTTTGTATAATTACCTGAAACTGTCATATCTTCATAATACATAGGGATGGAGAACTCTCAAGTTTTCCATGTTGCATTGCAGTCTTCTTAAACTGTGATAACTCTAGTGGTCTCCCAATCCTATACGCTGTGGGTTTCACTGTGATTCTCATCGAGTTAAGACACACAGTTATTGATGTGATTACTACATGTGCAAATTAAAACATCAACTTGCCCCTAAGTAGTTAATGCACTGTGTATCATGCTGCTCCTTCATGTTATCCACACTGTGTGTGTGTGTGTGTGTGTGTGTGTGTGTGTGTGTGTGTGTGTGTGTGTGTGTGTGTGTGTGTGTGTGTGTGTGTGTGTGTGTGTGTGTGTGTGTGTGTGTGTGTGTGTGTGTGTGTGTGTGTGTGTGTGTGTGTGTGTGTGTGTGTGTGTGTGTGTGTTGGGCCTACATGATATCAGAAAAACATGCAACGTGCGATAACATTGTTGAGTATTGCCATGGCGATATCACTTGCAATATTTATTAAATACTTCTGATTTGGGTGGACACACACACCAGGCAGAGCTGAGCCTATGCAGAAAAAATTGAAATGCATTATTTCCATTTCAACAACATGATTTTATTGTTTATTATTTCATGATCACTTATCACCCCTTTACAACAATTTACTGTAAACAAAAAGATCCATACTTCTTGGATTATTCAAATACATCAATAAATAAATCTGAAAACAAGGAAAACAATTATTTCATTTCAAACCAAATTAAACATAATTATTAAAATACAGAGAGTAGTTGGGGTGGGGGTGGAGTTGCCAGCTGTTAATAATCACTGAATAGTCGGTACGCATTCATTTATCATGTCCTTTAAGTAGTGTCCATTAATCTTTGCATATTCCACAAATGTTGAAATCGTATGTGTGTATGAGTATATACCATCTAACTCCGACTGTTTCTCTGCAGGATGACACGTACACGGAGAGTTACATTAGCACTATTGGTGTGGACTTCAAAATACGAACCATAGAACTAGATGGAAAGACTATTAAACTTCAGATTGTAAGTATCCTGCTGATTACTCTTCACTGTGTTCTTCCGTGAGTCACTCGGAGATGAGAATCATTGTTCACTTTTGCACACATGTACAAAATTGAAGGTTAATTCTGCCTTCATTTTTTCTTTTAATATTGTCAACAACCACATATGAAGACCAAAAACACAATGTATAAGTCAATTTCTCAATACTTAATGATGTTAGCCATGTTTGTAGCTCCCAGCCTCAAGAAGAAAAAACAGTTATTAAAAACAGCTCAGATAAATTGTTTATTTCATTTGGGCGACTGTGGCTGCGGTTGTCTTTCAACCAGAAGGTTGTGGGTTCGATCCCAGCCTGAGGAGTCACCTTGTCAATGTATTGTTGGGCAAGATACTTAACCCCGATGGCATGGCCAATGGTGTATGAATGCGTGGGAAAGGTAGCTCCTTAGAGCTAAAGTACTGCTCTGTGTGAATGGGGTGAATTACCAACACAATTTCTAAAATAGCTTGTTACATTCTTTACAACAGGAGGACATGGGCATTAGATGATCCACATTAAGTGTTCTAGTGAGCAACAGCACAGTCTGTATGTGCAGGTGTTTTTGTAGGGAGTGAATCAATGAGATGAACTATAAATGCTACGTTGTGTTACTATCAGGGCTTTCAGTGGAGGAGCTTAATGTGCCAGGAGCAGCAGAGAGCCTCTAAAAATAATATGACTGTTAAGAAGCACTTGAATACTTGAATCTGTGTGACCGATGAGATGATAAATATAAATATAAACAACTTTAAAATGCTGTGTCGTGATAATAATTGTATTGCTTTTGTCTTTGTCACCTGTCAAAGCTGTACTCATGTTTTCCTTTTAAAGTGGGACACGGCGGGTCAGGAGAGGTTTCGCACCATCACCTCCAGCTACTACAGAGGGGCTCATGGGATCATCGTAGTGTACGATGTCACAGACCAGGTCAGTACCTCAGCTCCTCGTACGTCTACTCTATCCATTTAGATCCATGTATGAATTTCAGTATTAGCCACCACATATCTGCCATGCAAAGTGGAAGCGTCCTAGTTTACTAATGTTTGAACGTCCTACTATTAACCTACCCCATTGATGATATCTAATGCACGTAAACGCAAACCCACCCTTCCTCATGTTGGGGGGTCTCTTAGGAACCCTGTACAATGACCGTGTGAAATGCATATATAACTAACAGAGTGAAAAGCTACATTTTCCTGATGGGATAAATGAAGTGTCTTGGTCTTTCTATATGAGAATGAAGCTTCTGTTCACTTCCCTCAAATCATTGATCCTCTCCTCAATCTGCACAAAGGCCCTCTATGGGGGGGTTCGTTATTACTGTTCACACATGCAGCCCTGTGGTGGCCTATAGAGCCACAAACAGTCCTGCCACGTCTAGTTGCTCAGTTCTAAAGTTGAACTGATCCCTGTTCCTCACCCACACCGCTCCCGTGACCACATCACCCCTGTCCTGCAGAACCTCCTCTGGCTCCCCGTCCCACAACGCATCCACATCAAGATCCTTCTCCTCACCTACAAAGCCCTCCATCAACAGGCCCCCACTCCTACCTCACAGACCTGCTCCAACTCCACACTCCTTCCCGCAGCCTCAACTCCTCAGACGCCAACCTCTTCTCACTTCCTTATAGGACCAAGATCGGGACCTGCCCCTCCCTCTGGAACCCACTCCCAAAAAACATCCTTGACTGCCCCGACCTCACCACGTTAAAATCTCTCCTTTTTCAAAACTGCTTTTAATCTGTAATTTAATGGCATGTTTTAAATGTATTAAGTGTGTTGTTTGAATTATGTTTTTCATGAATTGTACCTCTGTAAAGTGTCTTAAGTTTTTAGAAAAGCGCTCTATAAATAAAAATGTATTATTATTATTAGGAGTCCTTCAACAACGTCAAACAGTGGCTGCAGGAGATCGATCGCTATGCCAGTGAAAATGTCAACAAGCTATTGGTTGGGAACAAGTGTGACCTGACGACAAAGAAGGTTGTGGACTACACAACAGCCAAGGTAAAGCTTCACCCAGTGTCCCCATATACAGTCGCGAGCTAAATCCCCTCGCGTATGTGTGTGTGTGTGACACTTAGAGTTGTTGTGTATATAATACATATAATGTCTCTGTTCTAGTGGTAAACACTGAAAAGTGTTTCAGAAATAATGCTGGATTTGGTTTGAACATAATATGGCGTTTAATCACGGCAGCGTTTTGCTGAGTTTCTCCCGGTAGAAAACTCTATTCAGAGGAGAGATCATGGCACTCAAAGGGGCGTGGTCAGAGGCAGCTAGTTCATTTAAAGCGACAGTCACGGAATCAGCACTTCAGGAACAGGGCTGAAATAGAGGGGGGTAAGGCATGCTGCAATGGGGGTTCTGTTTGGTATTTTGAGCAAAACACTTCGGACATGTTTTGTATAGATATTGCCCTACAATATATTGTTCAAATATAGCATAATAGGAGGCCTTTAAGTGAGCCTAGAAGAGGGACAGAGGGTTTGGAGGTACACACGGCTCTCTACTACAGCCAAACATACATACAGTGGCAAGGAAAAGTATGGGAACCCTTTGGAATTTCCTTGTTTTATGCACAAATGAGTCATGAACACACACACACACACACACACACATACACATACACACACACACACACACACACACACACACACACACACACACACACACACACACACACTTCTAAGTCTAGGAGTTCACATATTTTTCCCAACCTACACTCTGAATGTTTGAATGATTTTTTCAATATAGACAAGAACAGTATAATCATTTGTGTGGTATTAGTAAAAAGCAGATTGTGTTTGTTGATTATTGTAGTTTAGGTGAGGATTAGACCATATTTTAGAACAATTGTATACATTAATAAAGGTTATTCCAAAGGGTTCACTTACTTTTTCCTTGCCACTGTATGCAAATACATAGTACAGGACTTTTAGCAACACACAACATGTCATTGAAATCAGAATGCACCTCAGGGTGAACTATAGGCTAAAGCTTAGGTTTTCCTACCTGTTTTTGCTATCATGGAGGGTCATGTAGTGTTTCAATGTGTTATTACTGTTCACTAATGAAATAATACAGTAAGTGAAGAGCCTAATGTCTATCCACAATATGTGCTCCTCTGCTGTGTGCAGGAGTTTGCAGACTCTCTGGGCATCCCCTTTTTGGAAACAAGCGCCAAGAACGCCACCAATGTGGAGCAGGCCTTCATGACCATGGCTGCCGAAATAAAGAAGAGGATGGGCCCTGGGGCCACAGCTGGAGGAGGGGACAAGCCCAACGAAAAGCTTACCCCCGGAACTTCGGTCAAACCATCGTCAGGAGGATGCTGCTGAGAGAGAAACCACTTGCACTTCTCCCCCCTTGTCCTCCTTTATCTGCAGGCCTGTCAGACTGTCTGCCATGCCCTCAAACTCCACTGTGTCCCTCCCCCAATAGACAGGACAGGGACGATTGACATGTCTCTGTGAGCAGAACAAGAGGAAGTTTCCATATTTGTACTGTACATAGTATAGCCTCACTACCAAAAATAAATAAAGCATCGTTCTTACTGTCACACTGTCCTGTTATTGATCACTACCCCCCCCCCCCGCTCAGAGACTACTTTTTTTTGTAGGCCCCCTGAATGCAGGCTTATGAGAACAGTGTGTTTATCTGCATTCCTCCTACTGTTGGTAATGAATCACTTCGATAAGTTTCTCTTTTTTTCGATGATTATGTTGCTGTGTCCTTCAGTCCACTGCGTCTCTGTCCACCATCTGCAGTCTAGTGCAGCAGTGTGCGTGTCTACATATATACATACGAGTGTCTGTATAAATATGTATTTGATCTGATTTGCCAGTTCTGTAATGTTCGTTGCATTATTAAATCTTACATTTTGTGGCTAAAGACAACTTGAAGTTTGTAGCTCAACCTTTAACTCTTCAAGTGAAATAAATATTGTACTACCAGACTGTATGAAATATGAGGACCTGTCTGCTATTTTTGGTGAGGTGTGTAGAAAAACAGTTTTGAATTATTCTAAATTCTTTTGGCATATATTTTGCCAATTACACAGGGTCTGTTTGCAAATGGCCGTAGGCATATATAAAATACAATGTTCTCTTGGTTTCATAATAAAGGCAAATGAAATTAATTACATTTGAAAGGAACTCCTGGAATAGTGTTTCCTGCATGAAGAACAATGTGAAACACTTCTGTAATTTGTCTTTAAATCAGGGCCAGGTCACCATAACATGGCCATGGATTTGTTTTTGTGGACACGCATGAGAATTTTAAGCTCATAGTGGTCCGACTTCTGAAAACCAACTTTTCTCTAAAGCATCATTCACAGCTTAAGTCAAATATTCTACCTTGAACTACATTTCTATGCAAGTTTTAGGTTCAAGCTACTGCTATCCAGATTATTTATAGAAGATTCAGACTTATATATGACGAACATTAAACAGATGAGTCCTTTATTAAGTGAGATTCTACGGCACTGGTTGGGAACCACTGGATAGGATGGATGGGACCACGTTTATATCAACCAAACGAAAATAAAATAATTATGTTTAGTTATCTCTTTTATCTTCTGATTGTTTTTCATCTGTTTCTTCCATACATTTTTATATGATGACTCATTACACTATGTATTTAGCACGGAAACTCAGTATGAACCACTCAATCCCAAAAAGTCCAAATGGCTTTTGGTGAACAAGCTAAAGACCTAGATTTCGTAAATGAAAATCCTCAAAAAGATAACTGCTTCGACACACACACATTGCTCCAGATTCTAGTTTTACAGAAACCTAAATAGACTACTACAGTGATAAACTCTTCAATACACAACTCAACGATATAAAAGGCCTGTCATCAATCCACTTTAATGCACGGACCGCTTGCTCAGCTTCAGCTCAGCTCAAACTTAAAGTGACAGTCACAGAATCAGCACTTTCGAAAACAGGGCTGAAACAGAGGGATAGCGGAATAGATAGATAGATATATCCTTTGAGGTTAATAAATATTACAGCTGTAATAAATATTTATTTTTATTACAACTGTAATATTTATTAACCTCAAGAAAGCTTTTGATACAGTTAATCATAATATCCTCCTAAAAAAACTAGAACATCATGGCATTAGGGGCCGAGCTAATGAGTGGGTTAAGAGTTATCTGAAGAATAAACTGCAATATGTAGAGTTGGGCAAAGCAAAATCTGACAAACTTCCAATAACATGTGTATGGAAGTTTTTCTGTGCCATCAGAGTTTGAATATCAATTTCTAATACTGAAGTTTTTTTGCATCAAAATTAAACGTTGAATTTTAAAAACCATCAAATTTCTAGCACCGGGTTTTTTTTCGCCTCTCTTTTTTTTCAATGTTAAAATAAATTCAGTGTTAAAAAATTCAATGTCCAAAATATTCAGTTTTTCAAAATTCGACATGTAAAAAAAATTCAACATCTCAAAAAATTCAGTATAAAAAAATTCAACATCAAAAAATTCAGTGTAAAAAGAACCAGACTCAACATCCGGGTAACCAGGGAGAAGCAATCGATCCCTGTCTCAATTCATCCAACGGAAGCCAATCAAGTTACGCACCATTGGTCATGTGACACCAACACAGGTAGGACAGATCAGCCATGTCTACCAACGCGGGAGATGGTGCTTCGGTGAGTGAGTTTACTTTATTTGCCATTTATGTTCGTAAAATTGAGTAATCGATATTACTCAAGACGTTGCACATTAACTGGATTTATTGAATAATATCTACACTTAACTTTTAATGAGGTGGCGCCGCATTCGTGAAAACTGCGTTAGTAACTAGTTAACGGTATGTGAGCATGGTTTACTCTTGGTTGAGGCAGCGAGTATGACGACTGTAAGTCAGTGATGGCAGCTGTTGACAAACAGCTACAAGCAACAGATGTTGCTTGTAATGTATGAAACAAACCAGTCTATAACCACCACTCCTCCTATTAAGCTGGCCTACTCTTACTGCTTTACCTGTATATGGCCCAGCCTGCTCACCAGAAGCTGCACAAATATCCCATTTTCCATATTTTCCCATACTATAAATGAAGAAAGGAAGAGCTCAAAGAACAGAATACACATATGTCCAGGAGACTTTACTCTGTCCTTAGGACGTGAGCGAGGGAGGATCGGATGGTGGCAGCAGGGTCTCTCCTTTCATAACTGATCGTCTCTTTCACGCTATGGTATAACAGGAGTTATTGTGCAATCATTGTCATGCAGGCATCGGTTTTTGAACTTATAAAGTATCTGATGAAGCAGTTGTTATCACAAAATTGCACTTTGCAAACATCGTGTTACAGTCATGGATTTGCTTTTCTATTGTTAATTTTCTATTTTGTTTGTTTTCTCTCCCAGGAACAACTGCTTAATCATCTTTTAGAAAGACTTCGCTCTCGATTAGAACATATTCTGGGACGCATGCCTCTGGACCTGGACTTCTTAGAGTTCACTTGCACACAAGAACTTGTGTTTTTAAATGCTGTGTCCAGTCAAGTAACTGTTTGTCCAGCTATTTTAGATGCACTGACACAGCTACACAGTCTCATCAACTTGGAAAAACACAAAAGGGAGCAACACATTGCAGTTGTGCAGTTTGAGCAAGGACCAGCTGGGTGACTCAGACTACCTTAGCAAACTTCTGGAACTTAATTTGTCTGTTCCGTGTATTGCTTAACTCTTGGGGGTGTCCAGACGTACAGTATACCGACGCATGGCTGAGTCTGATCTCTCAGTAAAGGCACTCTACAGCCCTATGACAGATGAAGAGTTAGATGAGTGTGTGAGAGAGATTAAATCTAGGCAGCCTAACTCTGGATATCTCAGGATGAAGGCCCTCCTGCAAGCCAGAGAACTGAGGGTGCAGTATAACCGTGTCAGAGCATCCATGCACCGTGTTGACACAATTAGTGTCATAAAACGAATGCTCCATGTAGGGTGTGTAGCTAGACGGACCTACTCAGTACCAGGACCCCAGTCTTTGATGCACATTGATACGAACCATAAATTGATTCGGTAAATTCATATTAAGCAATCTTTTTGACAAAATGTATTAGTTTAAAGTGTGTTTTTAAAGTATTAAGTTGTTATCAGTGTCCACATATTTTTATACTGCTTCTATGTTACTGTATATGCACCGTAACAGCTAACCTCTTACTGTAAAATGACGCACACCTTGTGAATGACATTCAGCAACTGTGTGTTGAACTTCTTTTTTGTTTTACTTGCAGGATGTTCAGTTGACAAATTCATTTTTCAATCTTTCAGCTACAACATTGTTGTCTTTGGAGGCATTGATGGGTTTTCTCGCAAGGTTAGCACAATTGTTCGGACAAAGTACACATATTTCTATAATTATTAAATACTTCAGTGCCTAATAGACATGTAATTGTATTTGTGCTGCAGATAATGTATCTTGGTGCAGCCTCAAACAACATGGCCCTGGCATTCTTCCAGGAATCTGTCGACAAGTTTGGTGTTCCTCTCAGGTGAATGAATATTATAAACTAGGAGATTTTACACTATAACAGTAGCGACAGTATAGCTATGTCTGGGAGATGAGTTGTATGGTGGGAAAAATTCCAGGTCAAAGATAAGCATTGTTCATTACACTTACAGTGGTATGCAAAAGTTTGGGCACCCCTCTGAGATTTCATGACAATTTGCTTTTCCTTTATAATAGAAGATCACAGCAACAACATTTGTTTTCCTACAAAGATGTAGACGTTTTAGTGTTTTCCAGACCAAAATTCTTAGGGTAGCATTACATAGTTTTATTATAATAAAATAAAATGCAAAAAATGGGATGTGCAAAAGTTTGGGCACCCTTATAAATAGCATTCATTTCAACACCTGTACGGATTTATAGCTGACAGGTTGCTGCACAAAATTGCTTTGATTAGCTCATTAGACCTTCAATTACAAAGACAGGTGGAACCAATCATGAAAAAGGCTATTTAACATAGGTAATAGCTGGCTGTGCCTGGCCTAGGTTCTTTCTTAGGGAGTGGCAAGATGGGGACCTCAAAACAACTCTCCACTGACCTGAAAGCTAAGATAATCCAACATTATAAATTAGGAGAAGGGTACAAAAAATTATCTGACAGGTTTAAACTGTCTGTCTCCACAGTCAGAAACGTAGTTGTGAAATGGAAGGCCACAGGAACAGTCCGTGTGAAGGAAAGATGTGGTAGGCCGACAAAAATAGGGGAAAGGCACAGGCGAAGGATGGTGAAAATGGTCACAGAGAAGCCACAGACCACCTCCAGAGAACTACAACAACATCTGGCTGCTGATGGTGTAGTTGTTCACCGTTCCACAATCCAGCATACTTTGCACCAGGAAGAGCTCATTGGAAGGGTGATGTGCAAAAAGCCTTTCCTGAGTGTTAATCACAAGAAGAGTCGCATGAGGTATGCAAAAGCACATCTGGACAAGCCAGAAGCATTTTGGAACAAAATACTGTGGTCAGATGAGACCAAGATTGAGTTATTTGGTCATAACATGAACAGGTATGCATGGCGAAAAAAACACACTGCATTCAATGAAAAGAACTTGTTGCCCACTGTAAAATTTGGTGGAGGATCTATCATGTTATGGGGCTGTGTGGCTAGCACAGGTACTGGAAAACTTGTTAAAGTTGAGGGCCACATGAATTCCTTACAGTACCAGGAGATTCTTGACAAGAATGTTCTAGAGTCAGTCACAAAGTTGAAGCTACGCCGGGGTTGGATTTTTCAGCAGGACAATGATCCTAAGCACCGATCAAAATCCACCAAGGAATTCATGCAGAAGCACAGGTACAATGTTCTGGAATGGCCATCCCAGTCCCCAGACCTTAACATCATTGAAAATGTATGGATTTATTTGAAGAAGGCTGTCCATGCACGGAGGCCAAGAAACCTGACTGAACTGGAGACGTTTTGTGTGGAAGAATGGGCCAAAATACCACCTGCCAGGCTTAAGGGACTTGTCTGTGGCTACAGGAGGCGTCTACAGGCCGTTATTGCAGCAAAAGGAGGCAATACTAAATATTAATGGAATTATTTCTTAGGGGTGCCCAAATTTATGCACATGCCTATTTTTGTTTGAATGCACATAAACATGTTTCTGTTTGACCAATAAAAGTTATTTCACTACTGAGATGTTTCTGTTACCATAAGGTATAACATATGTTAAAATGAAGTTGCTGCTTCAAAAGCTCAGCAAGTGACAAACTGATGCAGTGGTTTTCCTAAGGGGTGCCCACACTTTTGCATACCACTGTATGTGGCTACATAAAGCCTATATGTATTATCCCTGTTTCCTACCTTTTAGTTAGAGAGATTGGGAATGGGGAAATGGAATGATTAAAAATGTTTTACATTTTATTTTCAGAATTTTACTCCCAGATGCTTCAACCACTCTCAATGTACATTTGTATTAACTAGCAATTAACTGTAACCAACTTTTCATATGATCTTTGAAAGGGTTTTGTGTCTCCTTTAGGGTACGTGGAGATCAAGGCGTGGAAAACGTGGACGTTGCACGCTTCATGTTTACAGTCCGTGGCACTGGAAGGAGCAGCTTTATATCTGGCAAGAGTGTTCACAACCAACGGTTTGTTCAATAGAATAGATACTGCTAATTGGAAGTTGCCCCCTCACTGATACCATGTAGTGGTACTATGTGCGCATACAGCTGCTAGTAAGAGGACCATGATGTACTATTATTTGTCACATTTGCATAAGGTGTAATAACATGCAGTATGTATGAAACAAGATCTAATTCCAAATATAGTTGGTTATGCATAAATACAAAATAAAAAAGAAATTCAAAGGCAGAGTTTTAGCTATTAAATAGGTTGGGTATTTACATTTTAATTGTTGTGCACTAATTTTGGATTTGAAAAATAAATACATTTGTAAATATTATTTTTTTGAATTAAAATGAAGGATTGAGCGGCTGTGGAGAGACCTGTGGACAGCTGTTCATTGCATCTATGATGTCCTGCACTACCTTGAAGAAGAGGGCTTCCTCACCATCGGCAATCAAACACACCTCTTCTGCTGCCACTTTGTTTTCCTCCCACGCCTGCAGGATGACTTGGATACATTCCAGAATGGTTGGGACAACCATCCGCTCAGAACAGAGAGCAACATGACCCCCAACCAGCTGTGGGAGCTGAGTCGCAGACATTACCCAGTTCAAGGACCAGATAACGCAGAGGCACGTACAAATATGTGATTTGAATGAATCATTTGGTTTTCATGTTTAAGCTGTTGAATTTGAAGCTAAGAACACATAGTATTTTAAAGTGCTCTCCATTTGTAGGGCATTGATATTCCTGACATTGAGTGGGAAAACAGTGGACTTCTTTGTGATGTCCACTTCAGTGTCGTCGTTCCACACACAGCATGCCCACTGACCGATGGACAACTGACAGCTTTAAGAGCTGCAGTTCAGCCAAGAGCTGCATCCCAGTCCAATGGCAGTGAGATTTACAGCAATTTCTTGATCTCTGAAAAGAACTGATCAGATAGACTTAAGTTTTGAGTTATGTGTACGGGGAAGAGATGAGGAGTTTTGTTTTGAAACAAAATTTTGAACTGAGCCATGTTGGTTTTCAAAAAGCTGACTTTTCAAAATGAAACAGATCACTTTTGAGTGTTCACAAATCTCTATGCTTTCCTGCGCTGTAACAAGTGAACATCGGCAGAGGATCTTTTGGATCTATGGGACTGTGCTCTGCAGGCTTTCTCTCAGCTCAGTCCAGTTTAAGACCAGCCACGGACCTGCAGCTTTTTCCTCTTCCACTTCATCGTCGTCATTTAATGTTTTTGCAGACTTTCGTTCCTTTCAGTTCCATCAGTGAAAAGTACAGTTAAGTGCACTTTAAACTCCTGCAGATTGTTACAAGGAATACATTAAGCTGCCAATCATAACCTGCATGTAACGTAACATGCCACATTTTTCTATGAAAACTGAGCTTGAGATGTTTTGATATACAAAGAAATTTCAACTGTGTCTCCCAATACATGGTCTGAAATATGTGAGTTTCAGTTCTACAAATACAATAACTCCATACTGTCAGATGAATCTGAACACTTGACTGCTAATAAGAAAAACATCAACATTTTACTAAACGATCTTAATAAATTTCAACTATGTAGCATTGTGAAAATGGAATGTGTAAATCCACCTCTTAAAAACTGTATTTTCAACATCAGATGTGTCAAACCAGAGTATGGCATGGTGTGAAATCTGTGGGTTACAGTTTAAGTTACAGTTCTACAAAATACAACAATTCCATACTGTCAGATGGATCTGAACACTTGAAAGCTAACAAGCATAAAAACATCTACATTTACCACCAAATCCTGTATGGCAAGAGCAAATACATGCCAGGATGTCATGTTTAAAAGACGTGTAGTCCTTGTAAAGCCCTGGGATGCGCAAGGTCTCAAAGCAGGTGGAGGCTGTGAGGTATCTTCCCTCAACGACTTCCAGAGAGAGACTTAGTGGTAGGACCTCCCATCCGGTCCAAAATTTGACCAGTTTGGTCAATTCAGTTGGTATTGCTATGGAGTAGATTCAAATGGATGATTAGTCATCAGGATAAATAGCCAACTATGGCACTAACAGTTTACATTGAATAGAAGATTAGTCAAACCCTTGAGACAATTTGAGATTATTTTTGATTCTATTGCAGACAGTAATAGATGCCGACCAGGTATGAACCATAATATTTACTATGAATGCAACGCTACAAGACCAGAGTAATTCAAATTAACCTCAGCGCTGACATTCACCGAAGTGTCTTTAGGAAAAAGCAAGGCCACTGTGTCAGGTCTTTGGGTCACCAGTGTCCACATAGGGGTTTCTTTAATACCTCGTCTCAGCTGCTTAATTTGCCTCGTGACACGTCCTATTACCTTTTAGTAGTAATAAGACAGAGAGAATAGAACCCATAAAATTCCTTTATCTAAAAGCAAGCTTGAAGGGTAAAATATAAAAATAAGAATTCTATTTTAATACAATTATTACGCTGCATTCCACTGGTGAATGAGGAAATAATCATACTGCTGTCCTGCAGACCACCCACTAAACTTTGGAATCATTAATCAGGAAAAAGTGCAGCATTTTAATTTTGTCTGACCATTTTTTATAAAACCTTATCAATGTGCATTTATAACCCAAACATAACCCACAAGATAAAAAAATAATATTAAAAAACATGAATAGTAACTTTTTTTTCCCGACACATTTCTCAATCTTTCACTCACTGCGTGTATCAATAGCTTTTCAAAAAGCCACCTCCTGTTGTCAGTTAGGGAAGGGAGGTCCCACGCATAGGCCAAGTCCTGGACACTTTGTTTATCCTTATCTGACAGTGTGGATCCCCCTCAAGCTTCAAGACAATAAGTCACATAAATGTCATTCATAAAGGACAATGGACACAATAAAAGGGTGCCACATTGTACATAACATATTACTGAAAGAAAAACCTTTTTTAATCAAACATACAAGCCTGATGGTTTCTCTAATGTCCAGATCTGGACAGTCCTCAAGTGTCACTGTTGCAGTTTCGGGACTGCCACCAAGCAAGACATGATTAACAGCAGGGCTGAGTCCCTGCAGGCATGGGGCTCCATGAAGAAAGGAGTGGCCTATCATTCTACCCGCCACCATGAACATGTCACTTTCCACGAGAAAGTGAGAGGCTGAGGGAACTAAATGGCCAGGCTCTCCTTCAAAAAGCTGTGTATAACTTATGAATATGAATTAAGAACAACAAAGAAAAGTAATAGGCCTCTTTCCAGAGTACAAAGATCAATGTGAGAGTGAATAGTGAATACTGAAAATGCATTTCAGTTTTGTGATGGATGGTGAACCCTAGATATCATCAATACAGGCATTTTACATTTAGAAGAAACCTTTGAACATTCAGGATAAAGCAAACCTATCAAAATACCATAAACCTTTCTGGACAGAAAAGTAAAAAATATGGTAATACAGTTTGCATTTGGGGGTATTCCATTACATACATACCAAAATGTATGCAAAAGCCTGACCTCAGCTTCTCCATGCATGTGGAGAAAAAGAACCTAGTTACACCATGTCCAATAGCAGTATCTCCTGTAACACAATGTAAAGTTTGACAGAATAAAGTAAATACTTAAGTTAGTTCTGGACAACTGCAACTTGTAACTGGAGCTAACTTCAAGTCTACAATTCAGGGGTCGTCCCCACTCCACATTAGGTCGCTTATAGAAGGAGACAAGTGCCATGTCCTGCTCAGCAGGGCCTTTCTCTTAATGTCCATGCTGAGAAGTAAGGGACTCTTTGCTTCATGAATACGTCGGAAACTTTCAGCACACTGAGATATGGCCTTGGTGGGGTCACTGACAGTTAACCAGCCTAATGTGAATACAAAATAGAAATGTGGTTGTTTCATTATCTATGCTTGACTGTAAAGATAGCAACAAATTATTTAACATTCAAACAGTGTATCCTTCCCTATACCACTGCTAAGCCTAAACAGCACCTACCATCTTCAACAGCTGCAGAACTTCTGGATGGTCCAGGCATTGCTGCTTGCTCTTCCTCAATTACATTGCTTTCATGCATCACCTCTTTTCCTGCCCTACCCTCATACAATTATTTGTGTTACAACTGCACAGTATGTAAAACAAAGACCATTGCTAATTAGAACAAATAACACAAACACACAAACTTATGTTGGCCCACCTGAAGATTTGTATAGCAGCCATCCACCAGTAACTGTTCCCAATTTTGGGAATAAAACTTTGAGGGCATCACATAACTGTAAGGAAAAAATGGATACAAGTGTCATCTTCTCCAAAAAGAGTGTCAAAACTCATCATTCAAATCAGATATAGCATAAATGAAACTGCATTACAAACTAGCAAACCATTGTAACTTCACAGCCTGAATACAATATACATTACAACTAGCCCAAATAACTAATTGCATGTTATCACCTCTTCATGTGTTGTGCTTTCATCTAAACGAGCAGTCCTACGGCCCAGTCCTACGGCCCAGTCCTGCACGCATATGGACTAATTGCTCCTGCTCTTTTGGGGTTTTTTCACATTGCTTTGGCAACAAATAGAAAACCACATCCAATGGTTTAGATCTCTTGGCAGGAACAGGACTTGCTGTGGGAAAGCGCCTCTTCCCTCTGCCCCTGGTGAAAATACCTGGAAAGGACCTATAGAAAAAAAAAAAGAAAAAAAACATGAACTACAACCTCATCTGTTTTTTGTAATTACATTAGAAGAGCACCTTTATTATTATCAATATTTATTTTTTCATTTCATAAACAAATGTAACATTAGCCTTGAATGAATGAAACAGATATAGAGATAGATATAATATAGATGGACACAAAACATCAGATGCTTTCTTCCAGGGTTTACTAACTTAGATTTAAAGGTCTGCAATATTGGTAGGAAACAGAGCATTCAACACAATACTATCATTAGTTTGATTTTGCCTGTACAAATCAACAGCGTGTAAAATGTGTATACATAGGGCTTCATTCAGAATAAACAAAGTTCTCTTCACCTGGTCATTTCCGTTTGAAGTGATTCTGTCTGTCTCTGTTCTCTGCAGGATTGTATCCAAGAACATGTATTAATCATCAATACATCTACAATGTATAAATAAAATAAGCCATATGTACATGAATTAAAGTTTAATACTAAACCTGTTATGTTGATTTGTGATGCCACCACTGGCTGCACCTTGACCAGACGAACTGAGTAATTGAACTAAGCGGTGGGCTGATCGCAAAATATTATCACCATGACTGCCCTGTCATCACAAACAACACAGAAATAGTAAGAAGGGTATTACAAACCAGCAGCACAAAGATTATGTTTTAACAGCTAATGTTACTGGACATTAATTAGGGTGACCATATTTTGATTTCCAAAAAAGAGGACACTTAATGTATGCCTCCTCTGTATGGATTATACAAAAATGTTATACAAGTTATACAACCAAATAATCTTTTTCTACAGGCAAAGAAAATCAGATATAGGATTATTCAACATGCTTGACTGTGCCTTTAATCTCTCTTCAACTCTCAACGGTACAAACATAAAATACAAATAAAAACCTATAACAAATTGGGCCACTGCAGGAAGCCCTGGTGATCGCAGCTCCGGATACCTGGTGAGCAGGCTGGGCCATATACAGGTAAAGCAGTAAGAGTAGGCCAGCTTAATAGGAGGAGTGGTGGTTATAGACTGGTTTGTTTCATACATTACAAGCAACATTTGTTGCTTGTAGCTGTTTGTCAACAGCTGCCATCACTGACTTACAGCAACCACGATATGCTGTCACAGGTTAACACTGTCACGGTTGAATGCACTGTCAGTCGTCATACTCGCTGCCTCAACCAAGAGTAAACCATGCTCACATACCGTTAACTAGTTACTAACGCAGTTTTCACGAATGCGGCGCCACCTCATTAAAAGTTAAGTGTAGATATTATTCAATAAATCCGGTTAATGTGCAACGTCTTGAGTAATATCTATTACTCAATTTTACGATTATAAATGGCAAATAAAGTAAACTCACTCACCGAAGCATCATCTCCCGCGTTGGTAGACATGGCTGATCTGTCCTACCTGTGTTGGTGTCACATGACCAATGGTGCGTAACTTGAATTGAGACAGGGATCGATTGCTTCTCCCTGGTTACCCGGATGTTGAGTCTGGTTCTTTTCACACTGAATTTTTTGAGATGTTGAATTTTTTTTACATGTCGAATTTTGAAAAACTGAATATTTTAGTACGACGGAGTATTAGGGCCACATATGAAGAAAAAAAATATTTTTGCCGTGTCGAGATTAAAGTCGACATGGCGACTTTAATCTCGACACGGCGACTTTAAAGTCGACACGGCGACTTTAAAGTCGACACGGCGACTTTAAAGTCAACATGTCGACATTAAACTCGAAATGTCGAGATTATAGTTGAAATTAGTTGGGAGACATAGCAACCACTCCCACAGGTCCTGCACTGAATCCGAAATGGCTTGTGTAGATCATTTGGTCAAATTATACTTCCGAATTGGATTTAACAATAAAGAGATCCTCGCTGTTTTAGCGCAGAACCACAGTGTGGTGATTAGTGTAAGAACCATGCGTGACTCAAACTGCACCTGTGGAGCGGTTGCTTTCTCTCTGAATAGTTTTCAGTGTCAATTGACATAAAATCGAGATTATTCTCGACATGTCGAGATTAAACTCGACATAATATTTCAACTTTATTCTCGACATTTCGAGTTTAATGTCGACATGTTGACTTTAAAGTCGCCGTGCCGACTTTAATCTCGTCACGGCAAAAATATTTTTTTTCTTCATATGTGGCCCTAATACTCCGTCGTAAAAATACGACGGAGTATTAGGGCCACATATGAAGAAAAAAAATATTTTTGCCGTGACGAGATTAAAGTCGACATGGCGACTTTAAAGTCGACACGGCGACTTTAAAGTCAACATGTCGACATTAAACTCGAAATGTCGAGAATAAAGTTGAAATATTATGTCGAGTTTAATCTCGACATGTCGAGAATAATCTCGATTTTATGTCAATTGACACTGAAAACTATTCAGAGAGAAAGCAACCGCTCCACAGGTGCAGTTTGAGTCACGCATGGTTCTTACACTAATCACCACACTGTGGTTCTGCGCTAAAACAGCGAGGATCTCTTTATTGTTAAATCCAATTCGGAAGTATAATTTCACCAAATGATCTACACAAGCCATTTCGGATTCAGTGCAGGACCTGTGGGAGCGGTTGCTATGTCTCCCAACTAATTTCAACTTTATTCTCGACATTTCGAGTTTTATCTCGACACGTCGAGATTAAAGTCGACATGACATTTCAACTTTATTCTCGACATTTCGACTTTAAAGTCGACGTGTTGACTTTAAAGTCGCCGTGTCGACTTTAAAGTCAACATGTCGACTTTAAAGTCGCCGTGTCGACTTTAATCTCGTCACGGCAAAAATATTTTTTTTCTTCATATGTGGCCCTAATACTCCGTCGTATATTTTAGACATTGATTTTTTTAACACTGAATTTATTTTAACATTGAAAAAAATAAGTGGCGAAAAAAAAACCCGGTGCTAGAAATTTGATGGTTTTTAAAAAATTCAACGTCTAATTTTGATGCAGAAAAACTTCAGAATTAGAAATTCATATTCAAACTCTGATGGCACAGAAAAACTTCCATACATGTGGAGTCGCGCAAGGCTCAATTTTAGGATCAAAACTTCGGATAGAGCTCCACCACGGATTCTTTTGGTGAGATTCCTGACAGAGACAGAGATCGAGTAATGAAAGCAGCACGTCTGAAAGGCGATATCACTGTTGAGGGTAGCGATGTTTTTCACGGATCTTTCCACTGAAGTCCAAAGACAACGGAAACTTTTCGATGGGGTGAAACAGAGTCTGCGCCAAATGCGTAAGGAATATGGACTTATGTTCCCGGCAAAACTGCGAATTATACACGACAATAGCTAGCATTACTTCACTTCCCCATCACACGCTGAGGAATTCATCCAAAAGATGAAGAAGGTGAACACCAATCAGGACGTGCAGAAAAAGTCATCAGCTGAAACGCAGCACCTAGGCCTTTCAGAGAACTCTGACCAGTGGCGGCTGGCCAATAGAGGGCGCTATGGCGCCGCCCCACCACTCACCTCTCACCACATTTCCTTGAATAAGACATAAAAAAAATGAAATAAAAATGAAATAATAAAATAAAAATATTTCGAAATATATGTATATATGTTTTTAGATGTGCAATATAAATATTTCATAGTTAATGATGAGTAAAGTTGTTTCGTTCGTTGACATTGTCTGATTGGTGACGTATTTCCGCCCTGGGGCGCAGGAATCTTTGCCCATAGACTCTCGTTAAAAGTTGTAAATGCGCAGTAGCTCCTCTTCAATACAAGAGATAAGACGCTGTTGGGGCGCACCTCTCCTGCGCCCTGAGCTGAATGCAGCTGGATTTGGCGGCGGGGCTGACGTCACAGCCTTCTGTCATAAAGTATGTGTATTGTCCATGTTATATATTATTTAAATATATAGAGATAGATAGAGAGATAGATAGATATTTATTATATATGTATATTGGACCTCTGTATAGTAATATAGCACATCTGTATATTTGTTCATACTACATCTGTTTATACTATGCCAATTATTCCCACCTCTTTATACTGCCCTTATCTTTACATAATCACTCTTAACTGCATATACTGTACATACTCTATATATCGCACTTGTTTCTCTTTGCACTTCTATCTATCTATAATGTTGTTTTTGTTGTTTTCATTTATGTAAACACACTCGTTTGATACCTTAGTACATGTATGCATGCTTTTTTTTTAATATATATACATTTTGGAGTTATAGCCCCCCCTGGAGAAAACTCCACCAGCCGCCACTGACTGACTGAAAGTAGCCCGATGTTGATCGTTGAAACTGTCCTGGTAAGCTTTAAAGTACACTACGAGCTTGGAGGTTAGACGTTATTTGTCCTCTCAGGCTACTAATGACAGACTAACTATACAGGGTCACAAATGAACATTGTATTTTCCATCCATAATATAAATATGCGTATCGTCGGAACAAGCCCCGACACTTTTCTTTCTTGTATTTTTTTTCCCTTTCATAATACCAGCTACTGGTTGCTTACTGCTCCTCAAGAGGATCCGACTTTGGTGTAATCGGGATTCGGGAATTGGGAGGGAGGGTGGATGTGCGTGTTTAGTCGCACAGGGTTTAGCCTAGGCTTAGTTGTTGCCTCGTTTCGGAGAGGCCCTTGTTATTGTTTCCTGTTGTATTTGTTTGTTCTGAAGGCACACTTGTTACGTTATTATAAGGCATGGTTAATAAGGTGGTTGCATAAGCTTAGTTCACTGTCTTCATCATGAGTGGTCATACTAAAATAAATATAATTTCATGGAACGTTAGGAGTCTTAGGAAGTTGGTGAAATTAAAGCAAGTAATGTCTAGGTTGAAGCAGCTTAAAACACAGATAGCTTTTATTCAAGAAACTCATTTACTTTCCAGTGAATATATTCCATTAAAGAGAAGGTGGCAGGGTCAAGTCATCTGCCTCATTCTCCTCTCAAGCCAGAGGGGTGGCCATACTGGTACACTCTTCTGTTCCATTAACGGTTTATAATACCATACAAGACAATGCAAGCAGATTTGTAATCATCCAGGGCTCTTTACTAAAAGACATTCATTTAGTATGTCTATATGGTCCTAACAGTGATGATGCACAGTTTTATAACAGCCTGTTTCTAACTTTGTCAACATTACATGGCCACATCTGTGTGGCAGGAGACTTCAACTGTACCCTTAATCCTAAACTGAATAAGTCATCAGCTGTGGACACCTCACATATGCAGAGTAGGAAGGTAATACAACACTTTATGAGCGAGTTAAATCTTTGTGATATCTGGAGAAATAGGAATCCTTCCAGACGGGAATATTCATGTCATTCTACTACCCATAACTCTTATTGCCGCATAGACTACTTCCTCATTTCTAAGCCTATGATAGCCAATGTGTATGACTCAGTGTATACAAGTATTGTCATTTCAGATCATGCGCTACTACTAGTTAATTACACTGTAAAGGCAGCTACAAAGGGTCCTACTGTGTGGCGATTAAGCCCACGATAGCTACATGATAAGGAGTTCTTAAAATTTGTTGGAACCAATATTGATGTTTACTTTATAGTGAACACTACTCAAACATCAGTGTCTACGAGGTGAGAGGCGTTTAAGGCCTATACACTACGGCAAATGATCAGTTATACAAGCAGTATCTCTAATAAACAGAAACTCATACTGTTTGAGTTGGAACAAGATATTAAGGAACTTGAGATAGAAATTAACCTTAATGATACAACCAAAACTAGACAGAGACTGGCCATTCTAAGAGCACGGTATAATGAGTTGTCCTCAAATAAGGCATTAAATAGCATAATAAAACTGAAACAAACGTTCTACGACCAAGGAGAGAAGGCAGAGAAGCTTTTGGCCTGGCGTTTAAAATCAATGCAGAATGAAAGCTCAAAAAAAGATTTTAGAAATTAAGTCAGAGGAGGGGACAACAATTACTAATCCACAAGACATTAATAGTTCTTTCCAGGCATTCTATTCTAAATTGTATATGTCAGAAAGTCCGGCTGCATCTCGTAAAATCCACAGCTTCCTAGATCAGATAGAAATACCAGTCCTGACAGAGAGCGCGTAAAAGGAACTTTTACTTAAAGGAACTTGTAACAATTGGTGCATCTGAACTGTCAGACGCCATATACAGTATGAAGGGAGGGAAAGCACCAGGACCGGATGGTATTCCTATTGAAATCTACAAAAACTTCAAACACATGCTGTTGATTCCTTTACTGAACATGTGCGAAGAATCACGAGAGGGGGGGCTGCCGCCATCATTGCGGAACGCACTTATAACTTTAATATTAAAACCGGGAAGCCCCCCACGAAGTGTGAATCCTACCGTCCTATCTCTTTGATTAACAATGATGCGAAAATAATAGCCAAAGTTCTTGCCAGAAGGTTAGAAAAACACTTACCAGCTATTATTGCACTAAATCAAAATGGTTTTATTGAAGGAAGACAGGGCTCTCACAATATTCATAGGTTAATAAATATTATACATGCCAAGAAAGAAACACCTGATATGGCTGTGATAGGACTCGATGCGGAAAAAGCCTTTGATAGGGTCGAGCATGAATACCTATTTGAGGAGTTAAACCGTTTTGGAATAGGCAGCTATTTTCTCAAGTGGATTCAAATCTTGTACCATGACTCAACGGCTTCAGTGATGACCAACTATATGGTATCCAAACAGTTCTCTCTTTCCAGAGGTACAAGACTGGGATGTCCTTTGTCTCCTCTTCTTTTAGTTATGGCCATTGAACCTTTAGTGATTGCGATTAGAAACAACACTCAAATAACTGGTATCAAAATGAATAATATTGAGACCAAAATAGGATTGTTTGCAGATGATGTAGTTATTTTTTTGATAGACTTAAAACAATCTATATCCGTTTTATTAACTTTAAGAGGAACATATGGCAGCTTCTCAGGTTACAAAGTTAATGCATCTAAATCTACAATTCTCTTTCTGAAAAAGTCTGAGAGACTGAATCCACCACTAAGTACTCCTTTTAGGAAAATTACAGACAGCTTTACATATCTTGGAGTTAAAATCACACCTACGATAGAGTCCATTATACCAGCTAACAATAACCCGATAATTGAGTCAGAAGAATCTATTAACAGATGGAAATATTTGCCACTTTCTATGATAGGACGTATTAATGTTCTGAAGATGAATATTCTTCCTAAGTTCCTGTACCTTTTCCAATCCATCCCACTTGCTCTCCCTGTTAATTTTTTTGTTAAAATGAAAAAACTTTTTTGTAATTTTATTTGGAACGGTAGACGTTCAAGACTACGCATGACCCTGTTGTAGTTACCGTATGACAGAGGCGGGTTAAAACTCCCTTTCCTACAGGGATATTATAAGGCTGCCCAACTAAGAGCAGCCTCATATTGGTTTGAACGTCAGTCACCGCTGTACTGGATAAAGATGGAGGAAACCACTACTTATAAAATCCCCTTACACCTCTACCTTTACTCTGCAACTTTAGCCACTCTGAAAAAGCACACCGCGAACCCCTTTGTCAGAAATACACTGATAGTATGGCACGAGGTGTTAAGTTATCTTGGGGAAAATGCCCCACTATTCCAATTCTCACCTATCTGAGGGAACAGAAACTTCACGCCAGGTACTAAAGACCTTGGTTTTAAGTTATGGGCAGGCAGAGGTATCAGTAAGATTTCAGATCTGTATGAGAATGATAATCTTTTAAGATTTACTGAGATCAAGCAAAAGTTTAGCATTGAGCCTAAACATTTTTTCAAGTACCTTCAAATAAGAAGCTTCATAACAAAAGACACAGAACTCTGTAAATCCTCCCTCACTAAAATCTTTGGAAAAGACAGTTCTGAATCATTAAGGAGCTGCTGGATTAATCTCAACGTTTTATCAGATTATCATAGATGCAGCAAAGGAATCTTCAGAGGATAAAAGATAAGCATGGTGTTCAGACCGCAATGAAGCGATCACTGTAGAAGAGAGCCCTAAAACATGCTCTTTTTTCATTGCATCCCCACTTTCAAAATTGTTTCGCGTCGCTGACTAAAAGCAAAAGAAACAAGGTTAACAAATAAAAATGATTCCAGGTGGTTAAACACAAAATAACTGAAGCTAAAACAATTATAAAGACAAAACAACCCAAACAATACAAGCAAAAATGGCATAAACAAAACAGTATAAGCCAAAAGGTTAAAGGGGATAAACAAAACAGTATAAACGAAAAAGGTTAAAGGGGATAAATAAAACAGCAGCAGGTGAACCTAAAAGCAATAGTTCAAAAAAAGGTTAATGATCTACCACAACAATTTATTTCTGGCTCTACTCACAAAAGGAGGAATGCAGGACAAAACTGCAAGGAAACAGCAAGTGAGCAACAAATGCTAGCAGTAACTGACACTAATTTATGCATATGTGGAGAGAGACAGCCTACCTGTTCCATCGACTATGAAAGCAGAGCCAAAGGAAAGAAAGGAAACCAGCTAGCAGGTGCATTTTATACCCTGCTCAAATTAGGGGAGAGGTTGGGGGAGGGGTCAGGTCTTGAGCAGCATTCACAAGCACCCCACTACATATACTTTATTTTAACAGTGAGAAACAGGATATCAAAAAGAAAATCCAGAAATGTTCATCATATAAAAGATATAAATACATTTGCATTTAAATGTACAATTATACATTTCTTTGTAAGTGAAACTTATAAAAAACATGTTGAAAAGAGTATTAAACTGGTTAACAATATTTTAACGCTGATGGACAATTACTAACATATTATTATTATTATCTGAAATAAATTGCAAAGAAAGCAATTGTTTAATAATACATTTAAGGACGTTTCATAACATTTTTTACATACTGTGACTATTACAATCTATAAAATTGATATAGACTATTCTTGGAATGTATGTAATTTACATGAGGAACAATTACATATATATATATAGTGTGTGTGTGTGTGTATGTGTGTGATGTTCATATATTTCAAGTTCCTTGAATGAAAAAAGACTATAAAGGTAACAAACAATGGCCGGCAACCGCCCTTTGCGGGAAATATCAGATTAGGGCTGGTACATATTTCCGGTCAGAGGGGTTGTTGTCTAGTTAATATTTCTCGTTGTGCATGGAATTCTATGTAACCTGTAAATATGACTTCACTCTTAGTTTATAAAAGTTTATCACTGGCTTTATCCAATCCTGCAATCATGTTATTTACGTCTTAAATACTGCAATATCTACACTTTAATCACACACCACCCTATTTGACAAGAGGTAGTCTCGTCCTACATGGCGCGAAATACAGAAGCCCCGCCTGTAATAAAAGTACAAAAGTGTGTGACACTGCTGAAGAAAATGGCGGAAGTAATAATAGCAAGTAAAAGATAAACCTGTCTACCGTTCGAGCTCTCCCTCGTAAAGCTGACGTAAGAAGTTTTATTGTGAAAGGTACTGACCGGATTGTAGTTGCTTGTTTATGGATGCTTTCCGTTTTTGTGACACGCGCTGATATTTAGGCAGAGGGGCCTTACAAGTCTGACAAACCGAAGATAACATTTCTTTATTGATAACTGCGGCATTGTACTCCCGGACACCACATTTATAGCCAGCTTTATCTGACACCATAGTATTGTTGTGTAAGTAGTAACAAGTTACTCAATTTGAGTAGAGCAAATCATATTACGTCCGTTTTTTTACGGTACCTATTAAACGTGTGCTTCGCTGGTGGAAACATGAGCGGGTAAGTGTACTTCATGTCTGTCAGTGTAACATGTTGTTGTGTGAAGGAATTATGTGTTAAACAATGCATCAGTGTGACCATGCAGGGTCTTCCTGTCCTGCACGAAGCTCTGAACACTGAAAGCATTCGGGGGCATCAGTTTCTCCTTTGTTGGGGCTGAAAGTTGTCGTGTTGTATGCAGCTCTTTATCATATTGTGCTCACTGACTGTGGAGGTCTACACTCTTCTAAGAGCTGCCTGAGTTTTGAGGTGTTCTTCCTGTTCCCAAGGGAAGAAAGCCGAAGTGGGTCCCCTCACTGCCCCAAACCTGATGAGCCCGAGGAGCCGCTGGGCACAGCAATGGAGACTGGAGCTGCAAACGGTCAGTCACAAGGGAGCCACATCTTTGGCCCCAAAGGGCTTTCTTTCCTTTTGTTGACCTGATACAATTTAGACCAACTGCTTGAAAGTCGACAAGTGATGCAGGAACTAATGAAAGTTGATCAACTTTGCAAAGATATGGTATTTTTCCTGAAATGTGCTCATTATCACTGCTCTTACTTTGTAGATGTCAATGTGAAATATGAGAATATGACTTCTGAAGTTGCCATCACAAAAGAAATGGAGGAAGAGGAGAAGCAGCTGATGGAGGAGGGGGAGAAGAAGGAAAAGAAGATGATGGAAGAGGTGTGTTGTTTATTTCCTTAACAAACAACTTTAGCTGTGTTAAATGTGTTTGTAGAAGAACAATCAAATTTGGTGATGATCATAGAAAGGTACAGTGAAGAACTGCTATTCAAACTCATTAATGTATGATGATTTCTTCAAAAGGCCCGGGTATCACGGGAGACGAATCCTCATGACGTGCGCTTCAAGAGACTGCAGCATTTGCTTCAGAAAAGCAACATCTACTCTAAATTCCTGCTGACTAAAATGGAGCAGCAGCAGAATGAGGTGCGCTGTGTGAACGGCACATGTTAGACTCCTGCAGTAATTGTGTTTGCGTCACTCTCTTTCACTGCTCTAATGTTAACTCATTGCAGGAAAATGTCAGGAAGGAGAAAACTGATAAGAGGGCCAAGAAGGTAAAAGGGAAATTTTCCTGAAAAATATTTAAGTTTAGAATAAAAAAAAAAACGTTTCTAATCTTATTCATAGAGATTTGTCTTTTTAAATGCAGAACACAAACGGTGCAGAACCTGAGAAAGGTGAGTGGTTCTTTGATATGTACTTTTACATAAATGATTGTTTTCCAATAAATACTGATCTTAACAATTTGACAGTTTATTTGATATCGTTTTATAAACTTGAAATTCAGATATGCATACATATGAATGCACGTGTGTTTGACAAAATGTTCTATTGAATAAGATAAAAAGAAGAGGAGGAGGGATGAAGACTACAAAATAGCAGATGTTATTTCAAAAGAAGTAAGTTCTTATTCCACTTGTCTCCTCTGCACATTTCTCATTTACTGATCTGCTCTCAATGGTTATGCTTCATTTTTGCCCTCCAGGAAATCATGTCGCAAGCTAAGAAAACAAAAGTGGAGGAAGCGGTAATAGTGGCTTATTGATTTTACTTTTTTCTGCTCCTGTCAAGATATTTTAGTGATCCATAAAGTGTAGAATTTGATGTAGAAAAAAAACCCAGATTCATTGAATACATCAGATCCGGACATGCATGTGTTAACCAAACATGTGATAACAGGACAAGATTCAGGCCCAGAAGAAACTACAAGCGGAGGATATTGAGATGATAAGTGACTCAAACCAGGACATCAAGAACCGTCTGTCTGAGAGGGTGCGGGACAATGCCCAGCATCTAATGGATCCTCACAGGAAAGTGAATGGCCAGCCGGTTCCTGCCCAGCAGCCACAGCTCTTGATCGGGGGGGTCATGAGGTCTTACCAGATCGAAGGCATCGAGTGGCTCAGGGTGAGTTGTTGAGATGTTTTTTTTTTCCAGTTAGTACGTAAGACCTTTCCGATTGGTTGTGATAAAGCGAGTCACGCGCTTGGATGAGAATGAGACTCGTCTTTTTATCGCAGTGACTAAGCTTAGCATACCAAGTGCCATAAAGGATATTCTTTGGGCATTCGTAGCAAAGAATACATTTCGGCTTGTCTGTGTAACGTTTTTTCCCCATAAATTGCTTTCTGCATCAATCAATTTCTTTCTTGGGAAAGTTGGTAGTCTATTATTAGTAACAAAACCAAGATGCATTTTAGGACACGTAGCATACTGACCCCGTACCTCTGTACAGCCTCATATTATAGTATAATTAAGCTATTCATTATGCTCCCTCCATCAGATGCTGTGGGAAAACGGCATTAACGGGATCCTTGCAGATGAGATGGGACTGGGGAAGACCATCCAATGCATCGCTCACATTGCCATGATGATAGAAAAAAAAGTGACAGGCCCCTTCCTTGTGGTGGCCCCTCTCTCCACTCTTCCCAACTGGATCAACGAATTCAGGCGATTCACTCCAGAGGTAGGAGACACGTAAAACACAAGTGAAATATGAAATTGAATTGCAACTAACCCTGATGGTAGGTTTGACAGGATGTATGTTAATAAGTGCTGTAGTTTACTGTCAATGTGTTTGCCAGGTGTCTGTGCTGCTTTTCCACGGGCCAGGAAGGGCCCAGCTGCTAAAGCAGATCCGCAGGCCCCAGGGGACCCTTAGTATTTGTCCTGTGGTCGTCACCTCCTTTGAGATTGCCATGATAGATAGAAAACACCTACAGGTGGGATTGCTGTGAATAAATGCTTATTACATTTGACAGTCATGCATGTTTTATAGGGACAAGATGTGCAAAAATATTATAGTCATAGTTTTGTTCTCCCTGCTTGAAAAGTTCATTGAACAAAACAATATTGAATGCATTAACAACAAGCACCAAATCATTTTTCCATAGATCTACATTTAAGCTGCAACCATACTTCTCGTTGTGTGTATATTTGGGACTGCTGCTCAATTAAAACAAGCTTTTTGAATTGGGGGGGCGTGGCAGCAGTATACTTGTTTCACAACATGTATTTGCGATAGAATTGTTACATTTACTAAACTATTACATTGAGAGGCCGATTGCCCCTCCGAAAACGCACTTAGGCTCTTGGTATTCTGCTTCTCTTGAGCATTGTATAAGAAGCCATGTCTGTTCTGCTGCAGCGCTTCCAGTGGAAGTACCTGATAGTGGATGAAGGCCACAGGATCAAAAACCTCAACTGTCGGCTGGTGCGGGAATTGAAGCTGCTACCTACGGACAACAAGCTGCTGCTGACCGGCACGCCACTGCAGAACAACCTGGCTGAGCTCTGGTCGCTTCTCAACTTCCTGCTGCCAGAGGTCTTTGACGACCTCAAGAGGTACAGTATGTGCATTAAAGAACTCTTCACCATGTTCCTGGATTTGATTTAATGTTGCTGACTTCTGTAGACAAATTGAGTAGGACTCTGAAAGAAGTCTCTAAGTTAGGGCTGCATAATTAATCGAATTTTAATCACGATCACGATTTTGGCTTCCCACGATCAAAATATTTTAAATATGTGCTTCAGTTCATAGAACGCTCAGTATCAACGTTTTTTTCCAAAGCCAGTCTAGCGCTTCTAGCGAGTGATGGAGAAAACAAGCCTTGTATACAATACAATACACAATACTGGGTTTTCGTTTTATAACGGAGGCTTTTGGAAACGCTGCTGGCCCCGGGGCTGCTGGTTAGTGTGGACAGGCAGAAACGCAGACTTTTGGAAACGCTAACGTAGGCACCCATGAGCGCTTTCTGATTGGGTCTTATCGATCACGAGTATCCTTCTCTGATTCGTCACGCTCCTACCATGTGACCCTTCCTTACCCGGAAAAATTCAAATCAGCTGGGTATCGGGTCGGATCAGCTGGGTATCGGGTCGGATCAGCCTTGACTACCAGTGGTAAACATGGATAACGAAGTAAAAGCACTGTTTACCTTGTTGTCTGTGGTAGCAGTTGTTGTGCAGGTAAATTCTGCATTTTATAATGCTGCAACTGCAACCAGCACGCGCATGCCCAGTATGCGTGAATGGTCACGTTTTCGTTTTAAAACGAAAACGCAGTAGTGGACGAGATATAGACCTATTTTATTTTGATGCACAAATGTGTACATTAGCAGGAATGTAACACCTGGATGTGAAAGCAGTAATAATGATGTGTCAATAAAAAATGTTTTGGTTAAAATTTAACAAATAATCGTGATAATTAATCGTGATCTCAATATTGATTAAAATAATCGTGATTATCATTTTGTCCATAATCGTGCAGCCCTACTCTAAGTCAAATGTTGCTTCATCGATCCAACAGTGCTGCTGGATAATACTTTGACACTTGTCACACTTCATTAAGAGCCATGGAGGCTAAAAACGGCCTGCAGCAGAATTCTGACTTCTTGTTAGATGGTAAATGGACTGCTGGCCACTGAAAGTGCTTTCCATTTACACATGTATGCATCAAGTGATGGCAGCGCTGGCATACATACATCATCCAAACTAATGAGCGATGCACTGCATGCAATTTTCTGAAGGTCGATACCAATATTAGAATAACAATTTGGCCTTTGCTAATTTTGTTGTTAATTATCCCCCTCTTGCGCCAGGAAAAAAAAGTGTTTCTAAAATAACACGAACTGTCTCTCTGCACTTCATAACACTTCCTTTGAATTAAGAGTTTGTATTTCAATCTGAGCACAGAGACACACTGCCTGACTCGGCAGCAACACTACAGCCAAAGTTTTCACGTTGTGTAACATTTCTCCCACGGAAATGATCGGTATCCTCTTAGAGAAAATAGAGCTTACATCGGCCTCAGAGTCAAAGTTCTGCTGTTGTTCATTTGGAAGTGATTTGTCAGGTTAACCTCTTGTTGACTTTGCTCTGCAGCTTCGAGTCATGGTTTGACATCGACTCCATTGGTGAAGCAGAGACCGTGGTGGCTACTGAGCGCGAGCAGAATATCCTGAGCATGTTGCACCAGGTGAGTCCTCCAAACCATGCCTACACTAACTATAACCAATGGAAGACTATTACACTTGCACTAATGTATTCATTAGTGGGTTGTTACATTTAATAGAGCTGGTGTTAAACTGCTCTGCATGTATACATCCTCTGTAATTTGTTATTATGTTATTGTGAAAAAGTATTTAATTGACAGATTACCAGTGTTAAACAGCGCTGGGATCTGTTCTGTTGAGCAGAGAAACATCGTCCTGCAGAGGATCTTCATGAATACAAATGTTGCTGAAAGGGCTGTGTTTTAACCGCAATCTGCCAATACCATACGTACCATCATGCACGGGTCACCATTAATGTTTACATTCTGTAAGCAAAGACGTTGATTGCCTTTTTCTATTTTCATTTTAAGGAAAACCATCATAGTTCAACAACTGGACCTCCATTTGCATAAAATCTGAGAAAATAATTACAATTTTATCCAATCAGAGCATGATATGGCTATACTCAAGTGTATGGATATTTTCTTAAATCTTGAGTTTCTAGTGAGGACCAGCCTACTTTTCGAGGTTAACTATCTAAACGCAAAGAATAGGGATGCGTCGATACATCGGCATTGTTAGCTCTTATATACCACCACCGGTAAATAAGGCGACATGCACAGATGGCAGTCGCCGCTATTTATGTTTTGCACGGTGACCGGGAGAAGTTGCGTTAGCGTCGTGGTTTTAAAATCTGACGGAGAAAATCTGAAGTCGGCATCATTTTGAAGGATAAGAACTGTGACTGTGGGTCTGCCTACACTCGCTCAACTTCTCCCTCGCCCTACACATGCACGCGCCACATGTATCACCCACTCTCTCTCTTAAAGGGATAGGCTGTAGTAATGGTCATTATGTAACAGTACTCTTACAGGTTACATAGTAAAACATCGGCAACATTTTTATTCTAAACATCGGCATCTCTAACAATGATAAAGTGCATCAAGCCGTAATGTGGAGCGAGCAACATGAGGAGTAAAGCACAAACATTATGGTTGTTCTGATTCTTTCCTGTCCTCAAGACACAATCATTCATTATTCTCTGATATAAGATCCATCCCATTACTTATCGTTGCATTTTTCTGCATTCAGATTGATAGATGATACACTTGGTATAGGGTTTGTGAGCTTTCTAAAGGTTTACCCTTGTTTCAGATTCTGACTCCGTTCCTGTTGAGGAGGCTGAAGTCCGACGTGACGCTGGATGTTCCACCTAAGAAGGAGATCCTTGTTTACGCTCCTCTGACGGACAAACAGGAAGCCTTTTATACCGCTGTGGTCAACAAAACCATTGTCAAATTGCTGGGCCAGGAAAAGGTGTGTGCAAGTGTATTAGTCTGTGTTCAGTCCCCAAAGCTACTGTGGGCTGGCGTATACAAGTCTGGCTTATTTTTATAGAAAAACAACTATTAAGAACCCGGTTGGCAAAGCTAATTGCATACTAGTATTACACTTAATAGTGCTGAAAATTGTTGGTTAAATAGTTTAAAAACAATTTGCACGCTGTCCACAGGAGGGTTCTAGTTCGCAGCAAATTAGGGATATGTTCACTGAAGGCAATGGCCTTACTAATATTGAGTTTCCCGGAGCCAGACCTCCGTCACCGTTTGTTGTGTATAGGGTTGGATGATATATGGAATATTGGAGATGTTCCGAAGCTTGTACTAATTGGGCTGTATAAATTTACTTGTGAACAGCCAGAAAAGACACAGAAACAAAAAAAGCGGACTTTTACGTCACACATGTTCACAGCCTTTCGACACCGTGCGTTAATATGACCAGGTCTTTTTACAAAAATGCGTTATAAATGTGTGCATGGTTAGTAACCAGTTATGTCTGCTCTCTGGGTGTATGCGTGCAGGTGGAGGCTCCTGTCATCCTGGCTAAAAGTGGCAGGCCAAGGCGTATCTGTCGGAAAGTAGTAGACTATCAAGAAGAGGATGGATGCACACCTCATGACCTGGAGAAATATCTGGAAATGATCCGCAAGGAGCTGGAGCATTGGTAAGCACTGCCGAGACACTCGCGGGATTATAATAAAAATATATCCGATTTCTTACCTTTTTGTGGTGTCACTTATTTCCGTTGATCTATAATATAACAATTATTTTCTGTTTGTTAATGGGATCTTTTTTTTCAGGTTTTTAAAGCTCTTATCAAGATGGAAGTGGACAAATAGATTGCTTAATACAAACTGTTTATTGTTATTGCAACAAAGATGCATTTCATTTAAGGTAATCAGCCTGTAGCTGTAGCCACAAACTAAGCCTACAGTTTTTATTTCATACTTCATCTTATGCTACATACACTACCATATTTGTATAACCCAACTCTGCATCGGCTGTATGCTTGGCCTTTGAGTGGTGTCACAACGTACTGCGATAGTAACTTCACATGGACAGTATCTCTAACTGTGGGATTGTGGCGAGAACCGCCTGGCGGGGCTTTGGAGCTGAACGGTTCTTTCTCCATTCGAGGCTTGTTTCTGCTCGCAATCCTCAAAGTTACTGCAGTAACACTTTCTGATTTCATGAACTACAGAGCAGGCTGAGGGTCACAGTCTAACCCTCTCCTCTCCTCCAGTTCCGTTCCAGTGCCGGAGGTCCAAAGCTCGCACGATACGCTGATCAACCTGAAGGTGCAGAACATTCTTATGCTGCTAAAGAAATGCTGTAACCACCCTTACCTGGTGGAGTATCCCCTGGACCCCGCCACACAGCAGTTCAAGGTAATGTTACGTTGGAGTACTACCAAAGGAACTGACAGACTGTTATTTATAAACAAACAGAATGTATTATCAGGGATATTACTGATGTTACTTCACATACTGTGCATGCTTCACATTTGTCCAGCAATGGCTCAGTCAGTAGGGGCTTGGACTTGGAATCGTAGGGTCGCTGGTTCAAGTCCCCGAACAGACTTGAAATATGGAAAGTGGACTGCTACCCGGAGTTCACCTCCTATGCCTAGCCTGTGGTGCCCTTGAGCAAGGCACCGGACACCTCCAATCCCCCTTCCCCATTGCCCCCTGGGTGCTGCACAATAGCTGCCCACTGCTCCTAGAACTAGGATGGGTTAAATGCAGAGGACCAATTTTACTGTGTGCTGTGCTGTTTGCATGTATGTAACTAATAAAGAGGGTTTCATCCTCCTATTCTATTCTGCTGCAGATCGACGAGCAACTGGTGCAGAGTTCCGGGAAGTTCCTCATACTGGACAGACTGCTGCCTGCATTGAAGACACGGGGACATAAGGTGAAGCAGGAGGACACCAGTACACAGTGGAACATTAATTAAGTGCTTCAGATTAACTAATGACCATATCTACCACAAATAATACCTTTTGTCGAACATGTGCCGCATATATTCATGAAGTTCACAGCTGCAGTCTGTGTTTATGCTCCTGGTACAAAAGAAAAGATGCCATTTACGTTAAGTTCAGCATCACTTCCAAGGGATGTCAATATTCTAGCCTTAAATATAAATATAAATAGTGAAAATAAACAAACTTTGAGTAGTTCATAAATAGTCAATAAAACGACTGGTGGTGCGAGTCCCCCAACGCCCTTTCATTGAAGAAAAAAAAGGTGTGTGTGTAAAACAAGCCGTGGTAAATAGTGTATGTTCTATATATCGCCCAACCCCACATGTGTTTTTTATGTGGTACATGGGATTGATTGATTGTGTGCCTCCAGGTTCTGATTTTCAGTCAGATGACGTCCATCTTGGATCTTTTGATGGATTACTGCTATCTGCGGGGATACCAGTACAGCCGGCTTGATGGCAATATGTCATACTCTGAAAGAGATGAAAATGTGAGTGTAAAATGCTCTTTGTATTGTTTAGCATTTATATTCAGCTAATAGGGATGGTGTTTCTGTCATTACTATATATCCGACCCTTTTCTCCCCAGATGACCAAGTTCTCCAAAGATCCAGGGGTATTTCTGTTCCTGCTGAGCACCAGAGCGGGAGGACTTGGGATCAACCTGACCACTGCTGACACTGTTATTATCTTCGACAGTGACTGGGTGGGTGCAGAATGATGTCCATTTCTCCTTAACACGTGTGTGAGTGTTGGTGTGTGCTGATGCTTCCATCCCCTCTCAGAACCCTCAGGCTGACCTTCAGGCCCAGGACCGCTGCCACAGAATCGGACAAACCAAACCAGTATTGGTGTACCGGCTGGTGACGGCCAACACCATCGATGAGAAGATCCTGGAGAAGGCCTCAGCCAAGAGGAAGCTGGAGCAGATGGTCATTCACAAGAGTGAGTGGCTTGACCTTCATGTGCTGCCCACATCTTGGGCACTGCAGCAGTACATTCCTATTGCTGCATATACTGCACATACTGTAACTGCAAGCACTGCACTGAGTTCTGAAATGTATGAATGTCCACTTTAATGATGTTTCTTCTCTGCAGATAAGTTCAAAGGTGCGAAGGCGGAGCTGAACCAGAGTAAGGGCTGCATTGATCTGGATGAACTGAGGGAGCTCCTCAGAGCCAGAGGCACGGAGAAGTAAGACACTCCAATGTTAAGATGATGTGAAGGAGAAACAAGAGCTCTCAACAGTGTAGAGTAACGTTTGTCTGTCCCCCTTTGATCAGGAAGGTGAAAGCATCGAGGGGGGAGGTGATCAGCAACAAGGACCTGGAGCTTCTACTGGATCGCAGCGACATGCTGGGTAAGGCGAAACACCACTACATCGGTTCCACTAAATCTTAGGTATTTCAGAAGATAACGTGTACAACTTGTACAGTGATATTACTATATGATCGTGCAAAACACTTCTGTAGGCACAAGGTTCAATTATAAGTTGAATATATCAAACTGCTGTTAGGGTTAGACTACACTAAGATGAACAATATGATAAAATGTTAAATCTATTATCTTACACTCACAACTACATTGAAAATTGTCAATAATTAGTAAATACAGACTGTCTGGCGGGGAGAGCTGTGCCGCACTATGTAGTGGAAAAATTAGTACTGCCAACTTTTGTTTGTGCTGATCAGTTTCAAAAGAAGACCTGATGTGGTGTTTCTTAGCAGCCATGTGTAAAGACTTTAATGTTGCTGAGAAGGGTGACGTGAACCTTTTTAAATGTGTCATGTTAATTGCATTGTCCTTTAATTGACTGTCTTAGCCACTATTTTTCTAGTGAGCTGAAGTAAAGATGTTCTCTGTACTTTCAGACAAAGGGAAGGGGAGCATGAAGAAAGAGAAGGTGGGAGTGTTCAGAGTGATGGGTACTGAAAACTCCTCAGAGATCCCTTTGATCTGAGAACACCTGCAAGTAGAAAAAAAAAAACTAAAGCTGCGCCTAGATGGCTCTCAACCGCCGTCCCTTCCTAAGACTACTATCTGCAGACATTGTATCGTGTATTGTTTTCCTTTTTTACCGCCTTGATAGTCTTCACTCGTGGCCTTTTTTGTAAACCACTACCCTTTAATAACTCTCATTTGGGATTTTGATGACTGCCAATGACTTTTGACCATTTGCATGTGAAAAGAGGAAAAAGAAAAGGTACAGTTGTGCTATTTTTGCGTGCAGTTCATCAACAATATCAGAAGAAACTTACTTTTGTTAAAAGCAGTACAACTGTTCATAAGGTCTGTGCATCTTTTTCACAAGACAAAGCTGTTGGTCTAGTCCTGTATTTTGTTTTGGCCAATCATAACAGATCTTTAACAATGTTTTAATCAAAGCACTTTCCTGTAGGTTAACAACACATGTGCCTTTTAAAAAATAAAAGAAAACATTATTTGCCTTTTTTTGTTGTTTTTTTTTCAGCCGAATATAATTTTCGTCTCAAAGCACCTCTTTCCCGGTAGAATTTTGCTGTACCATTTCCGAGATGAAGTTACATTTACGTCTTGGCAATTGCGCTTTAACTATCGCTATGCGGTCAGATGAGTATCAAATCCAATAAATGCATGCAGAAGGATTTATAAAATATAGTTTGGGATTTGTCTGTTAATATCTATCCACAAAATATTTTTCAATAAGCACATAAGCGTTAAACGTTTTATATAAAGGGGAAAAAGAAATCCACATAAAAATTGCACAAAGATTATAAATTGCCAAGAAGCATTGTTACATCAAAGGATTAATATACTAAGCACAAATATCCTTACTTGTGTTAAGTTTATGTTACTTGTCCAATCATAACTACTTGTTTTAAATGTAATAAAAATCCACAAATGTGTACTTTTATATACTTTTCACAAGTGTTTGCAATTTTCCGCTAAGACATATTGTTACACCTACAGGAGCTTTTATGACATAAGATTCCCCTTCACTGAAACTAAGGCTGTGTGTCCACCAAGGCGTTTAAACGCCAGCCTTATTCTGAAAGCGCCCAACACCGGCGTTTTGGTTGCTATGATATGGGATATTCGCGGTTCTGATTTCGCTGTCAGGTTTATGGTGCACTTTTGCTCAGAATTTGCGGATATTATATATATTATTGCTATACTCATTAATTTCTTTAACTATTATATCTATATATCTATATAGAAATAGATAGAGAGAAATAAATATGTATTTATATATACGCCAAGATGAGTGAGCATCAGTGTCATCAAATTTGCTTCCTCAAACCACAAAAATTATAGAAAAGAAGCCTGGATTGAACAACATTAGAACTAAAGGGCTAAAATACGCTATTACTTTTGTTCTACCGAGCAAAGTCCTAGCTGTGATTTTTTTTCTCTCAAATTTAAAGTACAACCTGCATTTACTGGTGGTTTATATGTATCTCAGGAAATGTGTTTCTTTTGTAAGTTATGTAGCTAAGCTTTGCAACGGATGCCATTGATGGAACTGAACAGCTAGCTAACGTTAATGTTAGCTGAGCAAGGCACAACACAGCTTAGCAACACAGAAAACCTTTCAATTGGGAACAAAGATCAGATCTTTTCAATGTGCGCAACCACAATGCATCTTGGCGAACTTGCAGTAAGGACAGGGTGTAGTGGGGTCCTTTGCTAGTTATTATTTGCATTGAAGCTAAGTAACATTACAACAGGTATTTTTTAAAATATTTTTAACCACAGTTAACGTTACAGTTACTAGGTCATGGTACTTTGCTGAGCTGAAAATGGCACGAGTTATATATTTCTAGGGCTGAAAAATTTTGGAAAATAATGTAATTGCGATATTTTTCCCTCAATATTGCAATTGCGATTTAATATGCGATTATTTTTTCTTCTTCTCATGTATTTTTCAACAAACACAAGCAATAAATCAATCTGTTTCATAAACGATATCAGATGTATTTAAAGCACAGATTACAACAATAAAGGAAACAAATCTGTGGCTTTACCTCTTAAACATGTCTAACTTTTCACGTTTCATGAAACATGATGTAAACATGTGGACTGCACTTCTTAAACACTGTCTGAACAGGACAGTCTATAAATAAATGAATAAAATATACAGTCAGATATAAATATAAAAAAATAAAGATTACTGATCTTGAAGTATATTTTGTAGCGATGTTTTGTGAAGATGATGAAGAAGTCTCCGGAGACACCAGCTTGTATATAATAAGGTTTATTACAACAGCATTGTATCATACCCCAACACGGGCAATACCAGGTTCCCAGAGCCAATTGTGGAAGTCCCCCCGAACAGTCTTTGTGCATGCAATTTATAGGAGAAACATGTATGTGAACATCCAAAGTGTGTGTGCTCACGGGAAGTAATCAATAACAATGTATGCCTCACTAAGTGACATGTGTCCGTTCATCTTGGCTTCCTAACGTACTTCGGAGGTTATTATACAACATCCGATTGCCCACCATCTGGCCCCTGAACAATGTCTTCTCTGCACTTTTCATGACCTCAGAGAGTAACTAGCTGTATGTATGAACAGATTTAATACACCACATATTCCCCCCTTCGAGACGACACAGAGTCTCGAAACTAAAACAATAAACCAGACATGACTACAATTTTGATATAGGTAACAATTCCTCCACTACATGCTTTCTACAGCACAACTTTAACTTATACTATAATTTTATGGATATAATAATTTTATGGAGTGGGGGAGCGAAAAACCCGTCCGACAGCCATCTTCCCAAGTTACCCTCAAACAATCTAGACAGGAAATTCTCCCACGGCCCCTCTGTCTTAGGCGACCACACAAAGTACTCCAGACCCATCAAAAGGAGGAAATCTAATTATTTATAACAATATGTGTAGAATATAACTTAAGCAAACATACATATGGAACCTCAGAAACTAAAATCAAAACACTGTCCAAATTCTGGCTGGTCGACCCATCGCACCTTCCAATGGACCTTTCCCTGCCTAGACCCAATTTCCCTAGGCGTTAAAGAAAAAGAAAACATCTGAGGTCCCAATATACTACTCAATATCAGATAACATCATTCCTCAAACAAAGATACAGAGACAATATTATGGACGTTTAAGTATAACTCATACAAATATATGTAAGAAAAAGACACAATAGTGGTTCACACTGCAGCTCCTCTGCAGCAGCGTTGACGACTCTCAGTGTAGGGCCGCTCATATGTCGAATCCGAACCCTTTGTCACAACGTCCTTGTTCAGAATCCTTCAGTCCATTTTAATTGTACATTTCAAGTGTCTGGATCCCTCCAGTGTAAATTCCCCCCTTGTCCGTATGGAAGGAAAGAAAAACAAAAACCAGTATCTTTGCAGAAAACAACAGATGCAAAGTAAAACATCAAACACTGATGATAATGTCAGATTCACGATATCATATTATTAGAGGTTATGAATTCCATATTCCCCTAAACCTAAATCCCCCAGTATAACTACCACATGACAACACTCTAATAGATATAAATGTCATGAGTATATCAAAATCGGACGTTCAATATGGATATTTCTCCAGTACCTTTCCTTCTATCCACACTTCTGCCTCGTCGACATCTATACTAGCCACCTGTAATAATGGCATCTGAGATGGATCACCAGGCATTACAACACCAACCCATCTCAGTATCATAGCCTTTGCGAAGGTCAATAACAGCGTACAGAAACAAAACATCCCACATAATGATATGAGAACTGCCACTATGACTTGGATCAATACTGCTCCTAGCGGTCAGAATTTGTCTTGCAACCAAGCATTTGCAGACCATCCTGCTCCTTGTGATGGGCCAAACGCATCCCTTATATGCTTCAATGCGTCTATCACACTAGTTATATTTTCCGAACTATCTGGAATTAAAGTGTAACAAGCGTCTCCGGTTAAATTCAACGCCACACATAGGCCACCTTGTTTGGCCAAAGTATAGTCCAGCGCCATATCATGCTTTAACAATGTCAACCTATGGCTCTTTTGAGTATTGGATAAGAAGTCAAATCCCCTTATGGTTTCATTAGCAAACCCCTGCAAGGTATAAGTGATATTATCTAGTGATCCGCCAAAAATGTCACCCCATACCATGGAAGTAGACCTATACCCCATTTTTCTCCTATACTGATCCTCCAATGGTAGGATTCCAAATTATGAAATTGTGCCCACTCCCTTTTCTTTCTACCTTTGGAGAGACTATTAGATTGATTCCTATCATGTATTCCCTCCTTTTGCATAGAAAAGATCTCATATGGAAGTTTCAATGTTGCCATGTAACAACATCCTGTCCACCCATACGGCAGAAATATATATGCCTTCTCGCCGCAGACCCACCAAAGGTCTTTGAAATGTCCTATAGTCACATTACCAGGCCAGAGCTGATCCTTCACCAGCACCGTCCTATGCTGTTCACGGTGTAGGACATAGAATTTCACCTCATACTGTTCATTGCTAACCGTACGGTCACGCCTTTCCAAGGTCATCAAATACTCATCGCAGTCAGATATTCCCATAAACATGCCTGGTCCATCATAAGTTTTGTTTGAACAAAAACAGGCGCTGGCCCTCCCAGGGTTTACCTCCATTGCCTCAGGGACCGTTGTTAACCTATTTTCCAGCTGAGCAAGCAGATCCATGTAAGGTAAATCTCTGAACCAAAAACAATCTGATCTGGGCCAAAATAAATTCCTTGACAATGCCATCACCATATCTGTTCCTGAGTACTGCTTATACAACAACCACGATAAGGCATAAGATTGACATTTAGCAGTTAAAGGTTGAGGCACTGTCTCTAAAATTGAAAACCATGTGCCTGGTGGAGGAACTCTTACCACACATGGACAATTAAATCCTCTAACCGATCTTATGGAATGAGTCAACTGCTGGAACCATAAGTTCCTACTTGCCCACTTATCTTTCATTTGTAACACTGAAGAATCGAATCCATATGCTTTCCATGTCGCGTCTCTCTTTTATACTGTATGATATTGATCAGTCCTATCTTCTAGTAACCTATTGAAATCAGCAAACTCCTCTTCCAGATCTAGACTAACCTCCTGAGCTGTCACAGATGAATCAACATCATTCTCCTCTCTCATCTGTTCTCCAACTCCAAAAGTCTCCTTACTACTGTCCACACCAGACTCTATCCCCCTCGTTACTTCAGCCTTCTTCTTCGTAGCGTCTGGGTTTGACTTTACTTCGAACTGGTCTTGTATTCTTTTGTCTAACTGGATCTCCAGAACCTTCTGGGGCAGTTTCACAGTCCTGTGGAATCTCTGATTTTTTACGCTCCAAACACCCTGGTTCTGCAGGGACATATTGAAAGTTAATGTTTCCAAATCTTCTCTCCCTTTCTTTACCTGCTTTTGGTCAGTTTTGTAGGTAGAAACGAGCACTTGCATTGTATTGATTACATCAATGTTAAGCGTCCCTTCCACTGGCCATGGTTGTTCAATATCAGGCCAACGTTTGTGCCATTTCTCGGACCTCTTTTCAATACCCTTAATTAAAGGATTATTCTTCTGTACTACATCCCCAGGAGTAATTACATTTGGATTGGTAGTTTTAATGTTCTTTTTCTTCATTTTGACAAGTGTTTTACGTTCCCAAATCCTAAATTGACCCTATTGCTGAAACTTCTAAACTACTTAAAGCTATTTAAATCACTTCTCCCTCTCTGTTTATTTATTTTATTATTAATTTTTCCATAAATCATCCACTCGATTAAACCAATCAATCAATCAATCAATCTACCAAATCAAGCAATCAATTAATTAATCAATCAATCAATCAATCAATCCACCAATCAAACCAATTAATCAATCAACCAAATCAATCAATCAAATCAATCAATCCACCAAATCAATCTACCAAATCAATCAATCAATCGACAAAATCAATCAATTAATCAACTAACTAATCAATCGATCAATCAAATCAATCAATCAATCGACAAATTCAATCAACCAATCAATCAGTGGTAGGTGTTGTGCACTCAATTCATTACTCGATTGTAATATAATATTTCAATGGAAAAAGATATAAAAGAATGACCCACTGTAAGGGACTGAACAGCTTATTTCCATAAAAACAAAGCCACCACAACAAAGACACTGGTACCACAGTCCGAACCGACAACCAATAATCCACGCCCATGCGCTCCCAACAAAGTCAAGCTCCAAAACTTAACACTCTAATAAATATTTAAAATGCGTGTACTCAGTCTGTTGCCAAGCCTTATTCCAAACCAACTACAGCAGGTATACTCGTGAATGCAAATCCTGCAATTTATTAACCCCAATTCAGTTTAGAAGTGTTTAAATACTCATATAATAAAATATATGAAAGTACACCAAAGGCATATCAGTGATGTTTAACTGTAAATGAACACACTTGAATATAGTCAAAAAGCAGGTATAGAAGAGCTGTGGATAAGAACTGCACTGGCCTGGATTCAGACTGGATTAATGCTGCACCCTCTGTAGTCAGCAATCCTCAGTCCCTATCGTATCCTGGCCAGGTTTTCACGTCCTCTGCAGCCCCTCTCTGCGTTTCAGCTTCCCCACATACAGATGATGGGGAGGAAGGAGGAGACCCCCCTTTCTCAACCAAACTCAAACAGAATAAAATAGAAACAAGAAATTGAAGTTGCAGGTCTCCGTTTGGCAAAGACAAACTCAATAGATAACCAGCATCTGTATATTACTTCAAAAAGTTACTTTATAGTGCTGCATAGGCATATAAATATCTCAAACGATCTCTTCATTTTTCTTCAAAATCATGAACGTCTTTTCTGGGGGCTCATACACTTTAACCAGTTTAAAAATGTTCCCTTAACAGAGACTCATCATTTGTAGCAGATTCGAAAATGTTCCCCAGAAAGCTCATCAGTTTTAGCCAAATAAAAGTCCTCTGAGAAAAAGTTCATATATATATTTACATATATTTTTTACTGTTTCAAAATGTCCTCTTCTTGGAGGCTCATATCTTTTACTAGTGCGACGTCAAAACATCTTCTTCAAAGAGGCTCATATGTTTTAACAGTACACAGAATCCTTTTCCTGGATTTTACTGACTCTCTTCTCTCCTCCGTATCTCTCCCTCAAATGTTGGGCTATTTTTAGCCCTTCACACACACAGATGCAGCAGAGCCCAGCTCCGTCCAGCACCCCATAAATTCAGCATTCTTCCAAACACACAGTAGGCAGTCAATCCTAACTTTCACCAAGAGCGCTCATTCATACATTTCCCTATAGCATGCTTTTCCTTGCCGCTCCTATTATCCCTTTATTTCTAAATGTCTGCTACCTTAATAGGTGTAAAATACTCAAATGACTAATCCCAACATTTGTTCGTCAACAAATGCCAAATAGAAACCAATGAATTTTCTTATTCTACACCCAGTTCCCAGAACAGACCCAAAAAATCAACCTAGTAACTTTTCAGGATTTTTAGGCCCATCTAACATCGCCTCTTCTGAGGGCTTCATCCAAATCCGCGGCTCCTTTTTCCTTTTCCTTTTATTTCCTTTATCCTTATTCCTTTCTATATTTTTACCGTTGACCAATTGCCCTGGGCCCAGGGTTATCTACCTTACCTTCCAAATATGACTATCTTTCAAAGTCAATTTTCACACAGTGTCTACTTTACAAATGTCTTACCGTTAAGAAGCTGGGGGCCCATCTTCGTTAATCTTGCACTGTTATGTAGCTCCCTTTTTCGTTACTAATTAGGCTTATTCTACCCTTTTGCTTTTAACTTCACATCCTTTACTTATACCTATATTCCTTCCCATTCCTGTTTCCCTATTTCTTTTACTTCAATACACTCCCCCCTATTGCGTTGTGCACTACGCAATAAATCCCCAATTTAGAACGGAGTCTCACTCCAACATCAACACAAACATGGCATATACCCACACATCATTTCGCCCGGTGCGAGCCAGAGCAACACATCACATCCAACCCAACAAATGCTCACCGGACTGTGATGCCTTGGCAGGAGATGTGTTGTAGAGTCGCCTGAAGATCGCAAGACGGCCAAGTTCGTGACGCCAATTCTGAAGTATATCTTGTAGCGATATTTGTGAAGATGAAGAAGAAGTCACCGGAGACACCAGCTTTAATAAGGTTTATTACAACAGCATAGTATCATACACCAACACGGGCGATGCGAGGTTCCCAGAGCCAATTGTGGAAGTCCCTCCGAACTGTCTTTGTGCATGCAATTTATAGGAGAAACATGTATGTGAACATCCAAAGTGTGTGTGCTCACGGGAAGTAATCAATAACAATGTATGCCTCACTAAGTGACATGTGTCCGTTCATCTTGGCTTCCTAACGTACTTCGGAGGTTATTATACAACATCCGACAGCCCACCATCTGGCCCCTGAACAACGTCTTCTCTGCACTCTTCATGACCTCGGAGAGTAACTAGCTGTATTGTGAACCGATTTAACTAGCTGTATGTATGAACAGATTTAATACACCACAATCTCCAGTCAGTAACATCACACATACTAAAGTGCAGGAACTTGAACATCTTTTAGGTAAATCAAACTCCCAATCAACACAAAATAAACTAGTGAATGTTCTTATTAAAAGAAGGGAAAAAAACGTTTTGAACACTAATGGAAATGTGATATTCACTCAGTAACAGCAGCACACAACATACTAAAGTGCAAAATGAGTATGGCAGTCAGCCAGAAAGATTGTTCTGTGTCGTTCTCAGGACCTCACAGATTTTTTTTTCTTCCACCAGGCCAAGGGGTCATCTTCTCCATCAATGGCAGGGGTCATGAGGTAAGTGTTTAACTCTGCCTCAGCGACATCTTCAAGTTGCATAAGAGAAGCAGAAGAGGCCACGGCAATCTTGAAGAAGCTGCCAAGAGACTTCTTCTCCTTTTCGCCAGAGGGCTGTGCACCTTGAGGCCTCGGAGTGGTTTCAGTACGAGACCTCTTCTCCTATCAGATGAAAAAAAAAAAAAAAAAACACAGCAATTAGTATTGAAGTTAGATTACAAATAAATAAATATGAAGTGTGTTTTTGATATCATAGATACATAATTATTACTAACCTGGCTATATGCACGCCTTGCTGATTCCAGCATTTCAGTCTTGAGTCGGGTCTTAATAGTGGGAATGTTGTCTGCGTGATGTATTGGGTTTTGAACCTGGGGTCCAGGAAGGATGCAACATCCAAACGCTCTTGGATGCTGGGGTCACTGTACTTATCATTGAGGTATGCCAGGACCTTGGTTTTGATTGACCTAGTCAGGTCAGTGTCCTCTTGATCTTCAGCCAAGACTGATGTGGCCAGAAGGTGAAGAGCTGGTTTGAGGTAGGAGATGCTCACATACTCCTCTCCAGAGAGAGCATCTGTAAAGTCCAGGAGAGGATGCAGTGCACTGTGAACAGACTCCAACACCTGAACATCCTACCAGGATGGGATGAGGGAGCGTGCATATCGGTCACCTGACAATACCTGAGAAATGGCTTTGAGCTGCTCTAGCACCCTGGCAACCATTATTTCTTTGGATCCCCATCTTGTTGGGCATTCAGTGATGAGGCTGTGCTCAGGGAGTTTGAGCTCCCTCTGTGCTTCAGTCATTGCCACCTTCTTCTTCCAACTGTGAGAGAAGTGCCCCACCACCTTCTTGCACAGCCCTAATGCTCTTGACACTCTGTCATCTTTGAGTGCATATCCTGTGTACAAAATAATATAAGAACAGTGTAAATTATACAATTTGACTTGTATGATTAAGGTTATCAACTTTGGAATAAATACACACATTCACATTCTCTCCCTCCACCTCTTAAATTCACATTTACACACACACACACACACACACACACACACACACACACACACACACACACACACACACACACACACACACACACACACACACACACACACACACACACACACACAGTCTCTCCTCTGCTCACACAATCACGCACACATATGCCGACATACGTCATGATGATAATTTACATACCGATGGCAAGATGTAATCGGTGCCCAAAACACTGCAGTCTGGTCCATCCATTTAGCTGTGCTGCCATCACCATATTCGATGCGTTGTCCGTCGTTATGCAGATGTGGTTTTCTTCCTGTAGATCCCAGCTGGCAAGCCCCTCTCTCAGGCCGGCTGCAATATTTTGCCCTGTGTGGTTGTCCGGGAAGTTCGATGCTTGAAGGCAGCGAGCTTTGAGATTCAAGTCTTCGTCAATGTAATGCACCGTTAGACTCTGATATGGCTCCGACGTACGGCTCGACCACAGATCAGTTGTTGTCGCAAAAAACTCCACTGTTTTCAGCTCGGCTGCAACTCTCTGTCTGCATTTTTTGTATAGCTCCGGTATGGCAACCTGGCTAAAATGTGTGCGTGAGGGCATTCTGTACCGCTTATGCAGTGTTCTCACCAAAGCCGCAAACCCAGGATTGGCCACTACACTAATGGGCATCATGTCTTTCGCTATGAACTCCGTTATTTCCGCGTGCCGTTTCGAATTCTGTTCATAAGGAGTAATACCTTCAAACAGCAAGGTCACCTATCCCTGTCGGCTGGTACTTGAAGTTGTAGCACTGGTCGTTGGCATTCTAGCCATGCAACTATCATACATGGCTTTGTAGTAAGATGGCGCCGAGGATGGCTGCCGTGTCTCGAGCTCCTCAACAACTCCACATCTTAGTGTTTTTATTGTTTTACTTTGTTGGTTGTTTTTAACTTTTTTTGCAACATGCAAACCGCCCAAGCGAGCCCTATCATCCAATATGATAGAGAACAACTTTTACACATCAGGTCGCTGGTGGACAGCAATAATCCACGACGACCTGCAAACAATGGAGAGTCTCCGTGTTTACCTGCTGGAGCTCTACCTGTGGAGCGCAGGAGGAAGAGACCACGAGGTTCCCGGGCCGGGGTCCTGGTCAGGCTGAGGAAACGTGAAAACAGGCCTCCTCTACCGAGTTTACTTCTGGCAAATGTCCAATCCCTGGATAATAAGCTGGACGAACTCCGTAGCAGGGTGGCATTTCAACGGGACATTAAGACCTGTAATGTTTTGGTTTTCACGGAGACTTGGCTCGACCCCACGATACCGGACGCCGCCATTGCTCCACACGGATTCTCCATTCATCGCCAGGACCGGACAATAAACTCAGGGAAGAGCAAGGGAGGAGGTGTCTGCTTCATGATTAACAACAACTGGTGCTCAGATGTGGAGATCATTTCTTCGGACTGTTCTCCCAGCCTAGAGCACATCATGATCGGATGCCGGCCTTTTTATCTGCCGAGGGAGTTCACATCTGTTGTTCTAACAGCAGTGTATGTTCCGCCGCACGCTGACAACAACACAGCGCTGGAGGAGCTGTATGGGATTATCGACAGGACAGAGACTTCTCGGCCAGATGCCGCATTTATTGTGGCCGGGGATTTTAACAGAGCCAACATGAAGAAAGTCCTGCCGAAATACTATCAGCACGTCAGCTGCCCCACGCGCGGTGGAAATACACTGGACCATGTTTACACTCCTTTCCGGCATGGATATAAAGCCCTCCCCCGCCCCCCCTTCGGCAAGTCAGACCACATATCTCTTCTTCTGCTCCCCGTTTACCGGCAGAGACTGAAGAGGGACCGACCTGTGACAAGAACAGTGCAGCGTTGGTCCGAGCAGTCTGACTCTGCTCTCCGCCACTGCTTTGGCATCACGGAGTGGTGTGTGTTTGAGGAGGACGATATAAACACACACACTGACGCGGTCATTTGCTACATCGGCAAATGCATCGATGACGTCGTGCCGCGGATTACTGTACGGACATTCCCAAATGAGAAGCCCTGGATAAACGGCGAGGTCCGAGCTAAACTTAAAGCACGGGCCATCGCGCACAGCGGCGGTGATTTGGATGAGTACAGGAATTCCAGGTATGCACTCCGGAGAGCTATTAGCAGTGCGAAAAGACAATACAGGGACAAGGTGGAGTCGAACTACAAGGGCTCCAACGCCAGAAATATGTGGTCTGGACTAAAAACAATAACAGACTACAAAAGGACAACGAGTGGTGCTGAGGAAGTGTCTGCATCTCTCCCAGATGAACTGAACACATTTTATGCACGCTTTGAGAAGCCCCCGGCTGTGGAGGCACAAAAGGCCCAGGATCCCTGCTCACTGGTTTTAACCAGTGCAGATGTGTGTAGATCTCTGAAAAGGATCAACGCACACAGGGCTCCTGGACCTGATGGCATCCCTGGCCGTGCTCTCAAGGTGTGTGCAGTTCAGCTGGCAGATGTGTTCACAGACATTTTCAATAGGTCACTGCTCCAGTCTGTAGTCCCCACATGTTTTAAAGAGTCCATCATTGTCCCTGTCCCCAAAAAGACAAAACCCATCTGCCTCAATGACTACCGCCCAGTTGCACTCACCTCCATCATCATGAAGTGCTTTGAGCGGTTAGTCAAAACTTTTATCACCTCCTCCCTCCCTGACTCACTGGACCCCCTGCAGTTTGCCTACAGAGCAAACAGGTCCACGGATGATGCCATCTCCCTCACCCTCCACACTGCCCTCTCCCACCTGGAACAGAGGAACACTTATGTGAGAATGCTGTTCATTGACTACAGTTCAGCATTCAACACCATTGTGCCCTCCAAGCTCATCATTAAGCTCAGGGACCTTGGGCTCAACAGCGCCCTCTGTGACTGGATCATGAGCTTCCTGACGGGCAGATCCCAGGCAGTGCGGATGGGGAACATCACATCCTCCACCTTGACCCTCAACACCGGAGCCCCTCAGGGTTGTGTGCTCAGCCCTCTCCTCTACTCCCTGTTCACGCACGACTGCGTGGCCACACACAGCTCCAACACCATCATCAAGTTTGCTGACGACACGACCGTCATCGGCCTGATCACAGACGGCGACGAGACGGCGTACAGAGAGGAGGTCAGAGCCCTGACATCTTGGTGCCAGGACAACAACCTCCATCTCAACGTCAGCAAAACAAAGGAGCTGATTGTGGACTACAGGAAGAGGCAGAGAGAGGCACACACACCCATCACCATCGACGGGACTCCTGTGGAGAGAGTCAGCAGCTTCAGGTTCCTCGGGGGTAAACATCAGTGAGGACCTGACATGGACACATCACACCAGGGTCATATCCAAGATGGCTCGACAGCGGCTCTTCTTCCTCCGCAGGCTGCGAAAGTTCAACATGGACTCCAGGATACTCTGCAACTTCTACAGGTGCACCATCGAGAGTATCCTGACTGGCTGCATCACCGCCTGGTATGGCAGTTGCACCGCCCTCAACCGTAAGACTCTACAGAGGGTGGTGAAAACTGCTCAGCACATCACCAGGACAGAGCTGCCATCCATGGAGGACCTCTACACCCAGCAGTGTAGGAAGAAGGCTGGTAGGATATTAAAGGACCCCCATCACCCCAGCAACAATCTGTTCTGTCTGCTGCCGTCTGGCAGACGGTACCGCAGCATCCGGACCAAGACCACCAGACTCAGAGACAGTTTTATACCACAGGCTATAAGACTGCTGAACTCCTGAGCTGTGTGAATGTCTACTCACATCTGTTTATAGTACACACATACATATATATATATATATATATATATTATACACATCTGCCATACATATCTGTTTATAGTACACATATCTATATATTATACATATCTGCCATATACATCTGTTATACGTAATATATGCATCTGTCCATACCTCCTCATTCCACAGAGTAAAGTGTTTAAATACTTTCAATGTATTCCACATATGTATATATTTCACATCCTCAAATCTTTATTGTTGTTATTGTAAATATTCTTCTCTCTTTTTGCACTATTTTATTTATCTTTTGCACCATGTATGTTGAGTTGTTGGAGGAGCATCGGACATAAGATTTTCATTGCCAACATATACGTTGTATCTGCTGTGCATATGACAAATAAAACCTTGAAACCTTGAAACCTTTGTGGTTTTTTTTAAAGTGTTGATAAAGGTTTGTAGTGTTACCTCGTGAGGTAGCAACAGTAGCGAGGCACGTTCTGCACAATACCTGACGTTGCGCAGCATCTTCCTTTTTAAAGCCAAAATAATTCCACACAACTGACGTGCCGCCCCTCTTTGGTACCAAACTTCCAGCCGTGCACTCTTCTGACGAGCCTGAGGCCATTGTGCAACAGGTTCAAGCGCAGCGTTGACTTCTTTCCCTGCCTGCTCGGCTTCGCTCGGCTCCGCTTGGTTCGCTCGCAAATCACGTGACCAGATCACATGACCAGTCAAATCGCAGCCTTTGCGCTTGGAAAATGTCGTTTTGTCATATCGCGATATTATCGCAAATGCAATTAATCGTTCAGCCCTATATATTTCCTCCATAACTCGAAATGGCCTGCTTCTCTTGATATGATTCTAAAATTTGTGTTTTAAAAACTCCCCTGTACATTCTGTAGGCCCCCCACAGTATTTTAGTAATTAAAGTATGAAAAAGGTTTTTTTCCAATTTCCTTTAGACCCATGGTTTAAAAAATTTGACTTGTTTTTGGGGTCTCGTCTCGAAAGGGGCCCCCTCCCCAATTTTTGGGTAGCCCAGGGGGTTTTAAATAAAAAAAACATGAAATTAATTTTAAAAAAAATTTTTTTTTTTTCCCTCCGTTTTATTTTTTATTTTTTTTCCCCCAATTTAATTAAATTTTTATTTTGTCCCAAACTTTTTTTTTTTTTGTTTCCGGAAAAATTTGTTTTTACAACCAAAAAAGGGGGAACCCCGTTTTTTTTTTGAAGGGGGGGCCCTTCATTTTCCCCGGGGAAAAAAAAGGGGGGGTAAATCTACTGATTTGGGGACCTCCTTTTTAAAAAAAAAAACAGTTTTTTTTTTTTTTTTTTTTTTATGGGGGGGAAGGACTTGGGGGAGGGGGTTTTGGGGGGGAAAAAAATGGGGGGGCCCTTCTTTGTAGATTTTTTGGAAAATCTTAAAAAGTTTTTTTTTGTTTTTTTTTAAACAGTTTTTTAAAAAAATTTTTTAATTTCCTTTTTTAAACTTTGTTTTGGGGGGGGAAAAAAAAAGGGGGGTTTTTTAAAAATTTAATTTTTTTTATCCAAATGGTCTTTAAATTTTTTTGGTGTTGTGTTGGTGTTTTTTGCGAAGTTTGATTTTTTTTAGCAAACTTTTATTTTAAGTGTACTGTTTAGCAGCACTTGTGAGGCCCCTCACATGGTTTGGGGAGGGGTGCCCCGTGTTTAACTTTTTTGGGGAGGGGGCACAGCTGAAATTCTTCGTTGCAGTCCAGGCGCTGATGTCGCCAGCGCCGTTACACGCCCATTATTTTTCCGGGCAAGGGAGGTTCCCAGATCACCTCCCCCGTCTCCCTAGCCCCCCGTCCTTAGACAGACCTCCCTTTTCCTTTCGGCCATCCCAAACAGGAGGGGCCCAGCTTTGATGATCTACGCCCCCATCGCCCAGCAATTTGGGCAGTCTATATAGTCATTTAAAAGGAAGGAGAGTAAAGGGAAATAAAGGCTTTAAAGCAGGGTTCAGAACTAGGGGGGCCAGTCGCGCTTTGACTCACTTACCTGACTGGTGTAAAGTTATTTGCAGTGAGTGAGGAGCCCCCCTGTGTACGGAGGAGAGGGTGAAAGCCTTCAGGGCATGAGTGGGAGGAGTCATGGCCCGTATGGGAAGGGGCAACAGTGGAGTGAGCAAATCAGGGTTTTGATAGTTAATGGGCAAAGCCAGAGACATTGTGAAATAACGCCCCGTAGCATCCGTATTAAAGCCCCCGGGAAACCCAAAAGTTAAAAATGACTATGAAAACAGCTTTTGGTGGTGTGTCATGTTGGTATCCCCCTTTAGATTTCAAAAGCATGGTCCCTGTAGCCAGGAAGGCCCCTGTCGGACTGGATGTTTAAAAAAGCTTTTTGAGCAGGGGAGGGCTTGAGCGACATGGGGACATATTGATATCCCCGTGAGAAGAAACCATGATGTTTGTAAATTTTGCCCAGATCCCCCCTGGCGCAGGTTGCTTTTAAAAGCGCCGAAAGTGGCGCTGGTGAAATAAGGAGATTTTGACCGTTACAAATAAAAATGATGAAAAACAGCTGAACCCAGCCCAAAAACCGCCCAGCGAGAAAGACTGTGGCAACATGTTAAAAACACTTGTCTGAAGGGTGTCTATCTAGCCTTCAGTGTTGCCCTGTCCGGGTGAGGAAATGTCAATCTGCTCCTCATTTTGATGGTAATTGCCTAAAGATTTGTTTGGCTGCTTGGCACACTGCTCAGAACAGCGGGGCTGGCTAGAACGCCGCGAGGCTAAAAAACCCCCAATGATAGGCAGCACGGTCTGCCAGGAAAACATGCAAGGTATGCAAGTCTAGGGAAACACCCCACTCTAGCACATCCCGGGGGAGGCCTTGTTGTTTTTTTTAAAGCCGGGTCATATCAAAAAGGGGACTGTCAGAGTTACACTCCCGGGGGAGGCCGGCCCAATTCCCCTCGAGAGCAGCACCCTTTAAATGATGGCCCGCTTTGGAGAGGGGAGTGTGGGTGAGGAAAAAAAACCCCCTGGGAAGGACAGTAAATTTTTGAAAGTTTTATGTAAAGTTGTGCGGTGCAGCCCCGGTGGTGTGCAATAATAGACGAACAGTATAGTTGACCCTATGATAGCTATTCATGCCCCAGTAAAGTGAATAATTTTTCCCAGATGCAGGGAATGTTGATTATTTCCCATGGCCTGTATTTCAGTGAAAAAGCGTGGAAAAGATGTGAGTAAAAAAAGTATTGTCAAAAAACCAAGACGAGGGCTCAGGAAGTGGTTTTAGTTGGGTGTGGAGGAAAACTCACAAACCGAAATGGTACGAAGTTTAACTGAAGGTGTATGGGGAGGTGATCGTTCCGTTTTGTGGTGCCGGCCGGAGATGATTCCCCTTTTGGCACAAAAGTGAACAGTTTCTCAGCGCAAGTTGAAGAAAAGTGATGATTACTGGGGTTATCTCCGTTTTCGTTTTTTTTTCCCCTTCCCCCGAGTGTGAAAAAGTTCTTGGACCCCAGGCAAAAAATCCTTGGAGGGGTGAGGAGTACCCGACAAAAATTGGCCCGTCAAGCTGAAGCAGTCGTCACTTCCTAGCAAAGCAAGAAAACCTTTTTGGGTAAGCTACTAAAAGTTCTCCATGTCACGGAAACAAGTGATAGTTGAGCCGACCCCATCCGGGCCTGCCCGTAACATCATGGTTGCCGGATCGTGACACCTCTGTGGGGGGAAAGGGGGGTCCCATGAAGGTCCCAAAGTTGATAGACCATTCGCGAAGGGAACTGGGGAAAATGGGGAGGTCCCCCTGCCTTAGCTGTAGAAGTTTTAGCTCCTCCCGGCTTAGTTTGGGCAAGGTGTCCCCGGCAAACACATCACCAACTTTCCTTAGGTCTCGAAAGAGGCTGTTGGCCCCTTTCAAATTGCATACAAACCTTGTATCTAGCCCCAAAGGGAAGGAGAGTTGTCCCAAGCCGGGTTAAAGATGTCTTCTCCAAGCATGAAAAGGACTGCGGTTTGGGGAAAAGGGGTTTGGCCACGCTTTCGACCCTTTTCGGATCGCCCCTCGCCCTTTTTCCCTTGGGGAGAGTACCCCTGCTATACAGAAACTGTCAAGTTTGCAGAATGGAAGAGCAGGGACATTGGAAATCTGTGAGTGAGAGCTCACCATGGTGATGGTATGGAAAAAAAGGACGGAAAATTGAGGTCTGCACGATTTTCCCCGGGGGTTGAAGCCCCAGAAAACTCAAGGACGCCCCCCTTTAATCGTCAGACTGCTTGGTGCTTGGGGGGAAACCCTTTTCAGCCGTGGACTTAACTCCCCCCCTTCTCAAAAGTCCCCTGGTGAAAAGGGGAAAAAATACACAGCCCTTACCCCAACCGCTAGGCTTCCATGAGTATAACAGGATGGCGGGACTGTGCAAAGTCCCGCCCCATTTATGGCATGATGTGAGTATATTTTGGGGAAAGAATTCGAGTTATTTGTTATTTGGTGACTTGTTGTTTTGCTCATGAAAAAGGGGGCCACAGGGGTGGAGGTGTTTCCAGCCTGCGAGACAAAACTAAGTTGAGTCTAGAAGGTCCCCGGCGTCGCTGTAAGTTTTGGGTCTTTTCAAGATGGGGCGGGGCGTGGATCCGCAAAATGGAAGTCTTCCCTATTCGAAGTCTGATCTCAGGGGAAAATGAGGATGTCCCCCCCCCGTTAAAGGGGATAAAATCCTTTTGGGATGGTTTTTCTACAGACTTCATCCTAATTGCCTTTCCCTTGCCCAAACCACTTTGCTCGCTGTGGACAAAAAAGAGAGGGAAAGTGAAAATGAATGTGAAGGCAGGAAAAATTCAGGAAAACTGAAACGTGATGGACTAGAGTGTGAATCGCCTTTGACGTCTTAAAGAAAAATTGGTGGACTGTGTGGTCCCTTTCACATCCCGTTTTAAGTCCCTGATTCTGTCAAGATGTTTTGGCGGGTTGGGCAGTGTTTGTAAAAAGTGAGCTGGTTTTAAAGTAAAGCCCCTCCCTAGCTTTCGCCCAAGTAAAAAAAATGAGCATTTCGAAGAATTATCCATAGGTTGGTTTTTGGCGTTGAGTGGAGGTGTTGTACAAAATTTTTAGCCCTTGGCTGGGGCATTTCCTTACAGTTTGGGGACAAAAATTACTCCCCATAATAAGATAAGCCCAAAATCGAGCCTGCGAAAAAACATGGGTCGCAAAAAACCTCCCTTTTACTTTTGTTTTAAACTTATTGCAAAGGGAAAAACGTAGTGGCTGATGCTTCAGTCGGGACCGTTTGCCGACAGTTGGGCGTTGACTTGTTAAGGTCTATGGCATTCTTGCCGAATTGTGATTGGAGGAAAAATGGAGTTCAGGGTTTTTTTTGCTTTTAAAGGTCGTTCAGGGCGGAGAGGTCAAAAAAGGGGGCTGTGACCCGTCCCCTTTTTCCCCGCCCCTGGTAACAACATTGTAAAAGCTGTCCCTTTATTCTATGACAGGGTGAGTGCGAGTCCAGGGCGACAGAGTTTATCCAGCCCTTTTAACCCTTGTTCCCCAGGGCAGGGTTGCTACCCGCCTTTCCCCGGAAGAGCTCCCAAAAAGCCCAAAAGCTTGAGGGTTTTAGGTTTCAAGGTTTTATTTGTCATATGCACAGCAGATACAGCGTAATGTTGGCAATGAAATTTATGGGCGGGGCTCCTCCAACCAACATACTGGTGCCAATAAAAAAATAAAATAGTGCAAAAAGAGAAAGAAAATTTTTTCAATATTAACAAATAAAGATTTGGATGTGAATATTACAATTTTGGAAAACATTAGGTATTTAAAAACTTTTCATGTGGAATGAGGGGTAGGGGAGATGATATATTAAGTATGCAGATGTATATGGCAGGTATGTATAATTTTATAGATTGTGTACTTAAAAAAGATAGATGGAGAAATTTTGATAATTTTATATATATATGTATGTGTGTACTATAAACAGATGTGAGTTGCATTCACAGAGCCCGGGTTTTTTTAGTTTATTGGTGTTATAAAAACTGGCTTGAGTCTGGTGGTCTTTGGGTGGGTTTTGGGGGGGGTACCGTTGCCGGACGGCAGCAGACAAAGATTGTTTTCTGGGGTGAAAGGGGGTCCTTTAATATTTTTTACGGCTTCTTTCACCGCTGGGTGTAGGGGTCCCCTGGGATGGCGTCCGTCCCGGTGGTTGTTGTGAGCATTTCACCACCCCCTGTAGAGTTTCGGTTTTAGGGCGGGAAATGTACCAGGCGGGGTTTTATGCACAGCAGGATACTCTCGATGGTGAAACCCGTAGAAGTTCAGGTATCCTGGAGTCCTGTTGAACTTCGCGCCCGCGGGGGAAAAAAAGAGCGCTGTGAGGTTTGGATATGACCCCCGGTGTGATGTGTCCTGTAGGTCTCACTGGTTTACCCCAGGAACCTGAAAAACTGTGCTCTCTCACAGGAGTCCCGGAAAGGTGATGGTTTTTTTTCTCTGCCCCTTCCGTGTCCCCCAAACAGTCCCTTTTTTTTGTGCGTTGAGATGGGGTTTTTGTTCCTGGCACCAAGATGTAGGGCTTGACTCCTCTCGTACGCCGTCTCGCGGTTGTGATCAGGCGATGCGGGCGTGTGGTAGCAAAATTTTATGATGGGTGGAGGTGGTGGGCAGCGCTGCGGAAAAGGGGAGGGGAGGGCTGAGCACAAACCCTGAGGGGGTCGGTGTTGAGGGTCAGGTGGAGGATGTGATGTTCCCCATCGCACTGCTGGGTTGCCCTAGGAAAGCTCAGTCCAGTCACAGAGGGCGTGTTGAGCCAAAAGGGCCCTGAGTTAAAGATGGTTGGAGGGCCCAAATGGTGTTGAATGTGAAATGTAGCAATGAAAAGCATTTTACATAAGGTTTCCTTTTGGTCCCGGTGGGAGAGGGAAAATGTGAGGGGGGGGAATGGCAATCACCGTGGCCTGTTTGTCTGAGGCAAACTGCAGGGGGTCCATGAAAACAGGGAGGGAGGAGGTGATAAAAAATTTTGACTAACCCCCTCAAAGACTTCTGATGATGGAGGTGAGTGCAATGGGCGGTAGTATTTAGGCAGATGGGTTTTGTTTTTTTTGGGGAAGGGGAAATGATGGATCTTTAAAACATGTGGGGTTCGACTGGAGAGGGGACTATTGAAATTTTCGTGAACACATCTGCCAGCTGAACTGCACACACCTTGAGGCACGGCCAAGGGATGCCATCAGGTCCCGGGCCCCGTGTGGTTGACCTTTTGAGTCTCACACATTGCATGGTTAAAACCAGGGGGCAGGGATCGGGGCTTTTGTGCCCCCACGCCGGGGGGCTTTTCAAAGGGGATAAAATGTGTTCGTTTTTGGGAGAGATGAGACATTCCTCAGCCCATTCGTTGTCTTTTGTGTAGTTATTTTTTAGTCCAGACCACATATTTTGGGTTTGGGGCCTTGTAGTTCGATCCACCCTTTCCCGATTGCTTGCCGCTAATAGTCCGGGTGCTACCTGGAATTCCGTATATCCAAATCACCGCCGCTGTGCGCGATGGCCCGTGCTTTAAGTTTAGCTCGGACCTCGCCGTTTATCCAGGGCTTCTCATTTGGGAATGTCCGTACAGTAATCCGCGGCACGACGTCATCGTTGCATTTGCCGATGTAGCAAATGACCGCGTCAGTGTGTGTGTTTATATCGTCCTCCTCAAACACACACCACTCCGTGATGCCAAAGCAGTGGCGGAGAGCAGAGTCAGACTGCTCGGACCAACGCTGCACTGTCCTTGTCACAGGTCGGTCCCTCTTCAGTCTCTGCCGGTAAACGGGGAGCAGAAGAAGAGATATGTGGTCTGACTTGCCGAAAGGGGGGGCGGGGGAGGGCTTTATATCCATGCCGGAAAGGAGTGTAAACATGGTCCAGTGTATTTCCACCGCGCGTGGGGCAGCTGACGTGCTGATAGTATTTCGGCAGGACTTTCTTCATGTTGGCTCTGTTAAAATCCCCGGCCACAATAAAATGCGGCCTCTGGCCGAGAAGTCTCTGTCCTGTCGATAATCCCATACAGCTCCTCCAGCGCTGTGTTGTTGTCAGCGTGCGGCGGAACATACACTGCTGTTAGAACAACAGATGTGAACTCCTCGGCAGATAAAAAGGCCGGCATCCGATCATGATGTGCTCTAGGCTGGGAGAACAGTCCGAAGAAATGATCTCCACATCTGAGCACCAGTTGTTGTTAATCATGAAGCAGACACCTCCTCCCTTGCTCTTCCCTGAGTTTATTGTCCGGTCCTGGCGATGAATGGAGAATCCGTGTGGAGCAATGGCGGCGTCCGGTATCGTGGGGTCGAGCCAAGTCTCCGTGAAAACCAAAACATTACAGGTCTTAATGTCCCGTTGAAATGCCACCCTGCTACGGAGTTCGTCCAGCTTATTATCCAGGGATTGGACATTTGCCAGAAGTAAACTCGGTAGAGGAGGCCTGTTTTCACGTTTCCTCAGCCTGACCAGGACCCCGGCCCGGGACCTCGTGGTCTCTTCCTCCTGCGCTCCACAGGTAGAGCTCCAGCAGGTAAACACGGAGACTCTCCATTGTTTGCAGGTCGTCGTGGATTATTGCTGTCCACCAGCGACCTGATGTGTAAAAGTTGTTCTCTATCATATTGGATGATAGGGCTCGCTTGGGCGGTTTGCATGTTGCAAAAAAAAGTTAAAAACAACCAACAAAGTAAAACAATAAAAACACTAAGATGTGGAGTTGGTGAGGAGCTCGAGACACGGCAGCCATCCTCGGCGCCATCTCTAGAGTCATGCCTTTTCTGAGTCGACAGAGAAGACCCTCAAGGCGGGAGAGAGACGGTCTGGACACAAGTGCTCTGGTACTCATCAAGCAGTGGGAGAGACTTAATGTCATTGATGGAGTGCTCTATAGAGTCACCAAGGATCCCTTGAGCAAACAGAAGAGGCGTCAGTTTGTCTTGCCCCAAAGTCTGGTATACAAGGCCTTGCGTGGTGTACATGACTTGGCCGGACATCAAGGGCAGGCAAGAACGATTTACCTGACAAGACAACGCTTCTTCTGGCCTAATTAAGGACTATGTGAAGTGCTGCCAGAGGTGCATCCTGGCCAAGACACCGGATCCTTCTGCCAGAGCTCCGCTTGAAAGTATCAGGACCACCGCTCCTATGGAACTAGTGTGTTTGGATTTCTGGAGTGCGGAAGATAGCAAGCAGCGTTCAGTAGATGTTCTTGTCCTGACAGATCACTTCACAAAGTTAGCCCATGCCTTTCCCTGCACAAACCAACAAGCAAAACAAGTTGCTAAGAAGTTGTGGGATAATGTCTTCTGTGTGTATGGGTTTGCGGGGCGCATACATACAGATCAAGGAGCCAACTTTGAGAGTGAGCTCATCGCAGAACTGCTTAAACTATCGGGTGTCTCCAAGTCACACACTACAGCCTACCACCCCATGGGGAACGGAGGGACTGAGAAATTTAACAGGACTCTGGGGGGTATGCTCCGTTCACTGCCACTGAAGCACTCGGTCTTGACTTGGTCTCGACCACCCCAAAATCCCAAAGTCTTGGTCTTGACTCAGACTCGACACTTTAAGGTCTTGGTCTTGACTCAAACTCGATACAGGTGGTCTCGTCCTCATCACTGGCTGATCCAGGCTGTGTGGCCTGGGTTTGGGTCAGGGACAGGGACTCTGACTGTTGCATACTTTCGATCTCCTGTCTGTGGGGGACAAATCAGACATTTTTAAATAATGAATAATAACATAAAGTTATTATTAGTAGTATACTGCTATTGCTAATAATAATAATAATAATAATAATAATAATAATAATAAAAAATATTAATAATAATAATAATAATAATAATCAATTCCTTTGACAAAATAACCTTACAATTCTTAAACAGACCTAATAGCATTCAGCACCTTCATATTGATCAGCACCTGTAGTATGCTACATTACCTCTACTGGTGTAACTAGAGACTCTAGGAGAGCCTCCACATTGGCACCCTCATCCTGCCTGTAGTTGCTCTCCGTGTCCCTATCCTGGACGTATGGCTCCAGGAAGCCGAGGATGGACATGTACTTCCACCTCCGACTGCCTCCTGTTGACCCTGACCTTTTCCTCTCTCTCTCCTCATTCCTTTCCCTCCTGTATCTGTCCTTCCGGTATTTTCCACTTCCTTCTACATTTGTCAGCTGAAATTTGTAAGGACAGAAGGATTATGGACTCCTACGGTACAAGCAAGCAAGCGGGTTAAATTATGACTGATGACGCCAGCACTAAAGTAAAGAATTAGCAAAAGCTAACGTAACTAACTAATAGCGTTAGCTAGTGTAAGAAATGTTCTTTTGAAAGATTTAAAAGAAACGAAGTGAAGCTCCTCTTATAAGTTTTAAAAAGAGTATTTAATAAAAGGATGCAGCAGTAGGTTTTACAAAAGTTTCACAGCTGTGGCTCAATAGTCCGGTACACGTGTCCTCGTGCTCTCATTGGTTGGTAGCGGGGGGGCTGGATCCTTTGGGCCGCTTGTCACATGGGGTTCTCCGGTCTCTTCTATAGGCTGACGTCGTCGGGGGCGGGTCCTCTTATGACGTCACTGTCGCCATCTTGCTAGTGATGTCCTGAAGCTCTCACCTACGATATTCTATTATGCAATCCTTCTGAGGTTTATCAGTTATTAAACACGCAATAGTATTATTGCAGCATCAATGAGTGAGAGGTAGAGGCGGTGAGTTTAGTATGTAACTCCACGCGTTCTTCTCCCTCCACTCGTATATACAATACAATATTAGCTATATGCTATCTGAGGCTAAAAACAACATCCGGTAATACTACCTACTTTGTTCTACCCAATATACAACCCAATCTAACCATGCATTAGTGTCTTCATACCCTGTTTCCACCGCTCTAACCTTCTGCACAGTCGATGTACTCAAATATGTCACCAGTCTATTATTATCCTGTGAGTAAGCCTGCGCTGTTCCTGTATTAGGGACTGCAATCAGGGAAGAATTCGAATCTGCTGGTTCTTCAGGGGTAAGATCAGGACTACCTCCGCTTGGGCTATTTCTATAAAAACCGAACCCACAGGATCTTTTCCAGGAACCTCAACTCCTAATATTAGATGAAATGAAGTTGTTTCTCCCCTTGCTTTGAATAGATCATCCAATACCATTTCATGCTTTCACAGTACCAAACACACACTTTGTCATTTACCCGTTTCTCTTATTTCATGTTTCTCAGGAGATAACACTTTCTTTTACCCAAGTTTGTAACTGCAAGCTTTCTCTTCTTTTTATCCCAACCAGTCACATAATCAACATACTTCGAGCACTCATTCAAACCATCCTGTAGATCGTTGAAACAACCTGTATGTTTCTTATCTGTTTCAAAACACTAAATAAGTAAATTATGAATGTTATGCTCATCATTTCCAACCCCCATCTAGTATTATCTATTATGCAACATTTGTTCCTGTCATTGAAAACTCCTTATGGTCTAACGTAACTTCAAAACGTTATTGGCTTGTGCCATAATTACAAACAAAATGAAACTCCAACTTCTTTCGGTAAATTATGTTACATATTGCAATTAGCTTTGAATTTCCAATAAGTATCTAAATTATTCCTACATTTTAAAATCCCTATTTAAGTCAAAATGCAATATGTTAACAACTACTCTCATTTCTGGAGAAGGAAACACTGACTGTGTAGATAGAATAAGACCCAGTAAAACCATGATGCAGCCAGAATCAATGAATTTCCTGGCTGTTGTTCCTGAAAAGGTGTGGATGAAATATACTTCTGGATCAGAATCAATTACCCAAGGCTTCCCTTCCTGCCAATCACATAACCTCTTTAGATGTATCAGCTTTCTCTTGTGCCAAACTCCATTCACCAACCCCATGTCAATCTCTGCCTGAATCGTGTGCAGAAATCCCTCCTTAAGCACCAGACAAAACTGCTTCTACCTGTTAGTGTTTAGAAGTTAGAGAGCTGGAACATGAATTCAGAATTCCAACATAATGTCATCACATTTTTCCTAGGAACTTAGATTACATCTGTGAAACTATTGTTGTGTTTATCACCCTCCTTATACTCATAATCTCAACCTGTCTGTAGTTGAGCAGTACCCTTTCTTTTCCACTATTTTATTCATCTTACCTGGACCATGTATATCGAGTAGCTGGAGGAGCCTGGGATATAAGATTTACATTGTCAACCTATACGCTGTATCTGCTGTGCATATGACAAACAAAAAGTCATGCCTTTTCTGAGTCGACAGAGAAGACCCTCAAGGCGGGAGAGAGACGGTCTGGACACAAGTGCTCTGGTACTCATCAAGCAGTGGGAGAGACTTAATGTCATTGATGGAGTGCTCTATAGAGTCACCAAGGATCCCTTGAGCAAACAGAAGAGGCGTCAGTTTGTCTTGCCCCAAAGTCTGGTATACAAGGCCTTGCGTGGTGTACATGACTTGGCCGGACATCAAGGGCAGGCAAGAACGATTTACCTGACAAGACAACGCTTCTTCTGGCCTAATTAAGGACTATGTGAAGTGCTGCCAGAGGTGCATCCTGGCCAAGACACCGGATCCTTCTGCCAGAGCTCCGCTTGAAAGTATCAGGACCACCGCTCCTATGGAACTAGTGTGTTTGGATTTCTGGAGTGCGGAAGATAGCAAGCAGCGTTCAGTAGATGTTCTTGTCCTGACAGATCACTTCACAAAGTTAGCCCATGCCTTTCCCTGCACAAACCAACAAGCAAAACAAGTTGCTAAGAAGTTGTGGGATAATGTCTTCTGTGTGTATGGGTTTGCGGGGCGCATACATACAGATCACGGAGCCAACTTTGAGAGTGAGCTCATCGCAGAACTGCTTAAACTATCGGGTGTCTCCAAGTCACACACTACAGCCTACCACCCCATGGGGAACGGAGGGACTGAGAAATTTAACAGGACTCTGGGGGGTATGCTCCGTTCACTGCCACTGAAGCACTCGGTCTTGACTTGGTCTCGACCACCCCAAAATCCCAAAGTCTTGGTCTTGACTCAGACTCGACACTTTAAGGTCTTGGTCTTGACTCAAACTCGATACAGGTGGTCTCGTCCTCATCACTGGCTGATCCAGGCTGTGTGGCCTGGGTTTGGGTCAGGGACAGGGACTCTGACTGTTGCATACTTTCGATCTCCTGTCTGTGGGGGACAAATCAGACATTTTTAAATAATGAATAATAACATAAAGTTATTATTAGTAGTATACTGCTATTGCTAATAATAATAATAATAATAATAATAATAATAATAATAATAAAAATATTAATAATAATAATAATAATAATAATCAATTCCTTTGACAAAATAACCTTACAATTCTTAAACAGACCTAATAGCATTCAGCACCTTCATATTGATCAGCACCTGTAGTATGCTACATTACCTCTACTGGTGTAACTAGAGACTCTAGGAGAGCCTCCACATTGGCACCCTCATCCTGCCTGTAGTTGCTCTCCGTGTCCCTATCCTGGACGTATGGCTCCAGGAAGCCGAGGATGGACATGTACTTCCACCTCCGACTGCCTCCTGTTGACCCTGACCTTTTCCTCTCTCTCTCCTCATTCCTTTCCCTCCTGTATCTGTCCTTCCGGTATTTCCACTTCCTTCTACATTTGTCAGCTGAAATTTGTAAGGACAGAAGGATTATGGACTCCTACGGTACAAGCAAGCAAGCGGGTTAAATTATGACTGATGACGCCAGCACTAAAGTAAAGAATTAGCAAAAGCTAACGTAACTAACTAATAGCGTTAGCTAGTGTAAGAAATGTTCTTTTGAAAGATTTAAAAGAAACGAAGTGAAGCTCCTCTTATAAGTTTTAAAAAGAGTATTTAATAAAAGGATGCAGCAGTAGGTTTTACAAAAGTTTCACAGCTGTGGCTCAATAGTCCGGTACACGTGTCCTCGTGCTCTCATTGGTTGGTAGCGGGGGGGGCTGGATCCTTTGGGCCGCTTGTCACATGGGGTTCTCCGGTCTCTTCTATAGGCTGACGTCGTCGGGGGCGGGTCCTCTTATGACGTCACTGTCGCCATCTTGCTAGTGATGTCCTGAAGCTCTCACCTACGATATTCTATTATGCAATCCTTCTGAGGTTTATCAGTTATTAAACACGCAATAGTATTATTGCAGCATCAATGAGTGAGAGGTAGAGGCGGTGAGTTTAGTATGTAACTCCACGCGTTCTTCTCCCTCCACTCGTATATACAATACAATATTAGCTATATGCTATCTGAGGCTAAAAACAACATCCGGTAATACTACCAGAATTGGACAAATATGATCCGTCCAGAAACATTGAATTATCTTTTAATGTTCCGCTTCAATATATTGATTATTTCTAACAATCCCTCCTTACACAGTTTTAAGGTGTGTAAACTATACTATAATCAATATGTTCTTCATTTTAATATTTCATAATACAGGATTGTATCGTTAAAATGTATACATGATCATACAATCCTTTATTATTGAATACTTGTGGTTGAAATCCTGGAATGGCACCTAAAAAAATAGCAGCAATTTCCTAAATGCGTAAAACCTTCAATTCCCTCCTTTCATATCTTCTAATGAGGTAAACAAATCATTTTCGATTCTAGTCCTGTGTAAACGCATTTATTCAATATGATCATGTAAAAAATAAATGAACTGTGTGTAAATCATAACAGAAATCAACTCTACTATAATACCAAGTTGTAATATGTGATTAATCATATACTAGGAGTAGTTTATAGAGCATTTCATTTATATAATAATAAGATATTATAAGGCACTTCTTTTAGACAAACTCATCTTCCTCATGGTCTGAATAAGACATCGGATCATCCTGCTCCTCAATTAACAAATGTAACTGTTTTCTCAAGAGAAATTGACCTTGATTTTGCTCACTAGAGAGGACCGGGGTGATCAATGGGTTCGCTAAAGTGCGAATACATGGAACGCAACAACATCCACATAGTACCAAGATTGTAGCCATTCCTGCAATGGATAGCATTGCACCCATTATCGGAGTCTAACATTTACCAAACATTCTTTCTAACGTTCCTACAAAGGGGTCCTCTTCTCCGCTATTGTCTACTAGCTTGATGATCAGGGCGGTAAGTCCTTTTAACGCTCTGGTTAATGATCCATCTGGGGAAGTGTTATTTGGGATGAAAATACAGCACAAGATTCCAAATAGTCTGCAAACACCCCCTTTATTAGACAAAAACATATCTAAGGCCACCCTATTTTGCTGGTTATAGCAAATGTAATTAGTCCATTCAACATTGTTCTTGATTGTAGGCCAGAGAAATATCGATTCAAACCCTGCGGTTATCTGATTTCTTGCTTTAAACTCATCTGGATCTCCCCGGGGCACCCCAATATAGTCAAAATAAACTGAAGAAATAAAACTCCCTCCTGGAATTTACCTTTTCATTCTGCTGGTCTTGGGGTGCTGTGCAAGCTTTTTCTGCCCTGGGGTATTGCATGTTAGCCACAGCAATTCCTGAATGAAGGCCCTGGCTGGTTATTGCTGTTGTGGAATTTCACCATCGAATGTTCCCATATTAGTGCCTTTCGTGTGGTTCGTCACAATACAATCATAAAGTCCCTCATAGGGAGTGAAAACAGGTGGAATATAGTTTACTTTTATGATGGGGTACATTAATGCAATATCAGTACAGCCTACTGGGGATTTTTGTTCATAGAGCTTATACATGCACAATTGTCCTCTTGGGTCGTTGTAAGCATTTAGAGGGAAAGGCACAGTACCGAGAATGGGCCTTGCAGCAGCACATGCCATACAGTTTGACATCCTACTTTGTTCTACCCAATATACAACCCAATCTAACCATGCATTAGTGTCTTCATACCCTGTTTCCACCGCTCTAACCTTCTGCACAGTCGATGTACTCAAATATGTCACCAGTCTATTATTATCCTGTGAGTAAGCCTGCGCTGTTCCTGTATTAGGGACTGCAATCAGGGAAGAATTCGAATCTGCTGGTTCTTCAGGGGTAAGATCAGGGACTACCTCCGCTTGGGCTATTTCTATAAAAACCGAACCCACAGGATCTTTTCCAGGAACCTCAACTCCTAATATTAGATGAAATGAAGTTGTTTCTCCCCTTGCTTTGAATAGATCATCCAATACCATTTCATGCTTTCACAGTACCAAACACACACTTTGTCATTTACCCGTTTCTCTTATTTCATGTTTCTCAGGAGATAACACTTTCTTTTACCCAAGTTTGTAACTGCAAGCTTTCTCTTCTTTTTATCCCAACCAGTCACATAATCAACATACTTCGAGCACTCATTCAAACCATCCTGTAGATCGTTGAAACAACCTGTATGTTTCTTATCTGTTTCAAAACACTAAATAAGTAAATTATGAATGTTATGCTCATCATTTCCAACCCCCATCTAGTATTATCTATTATGCAACATTTGTTCCTGTCATTGAAAACTCCTTATGGTCTAACGTAACTTCAAAACGTTATTGGCTTGTGCCATAATTACAAACAAAATGAAACTCCAACTTCTTTCGGTAAATTATGTTACATATTGCAATTAGCTTTGAATTTCCAATAAGTATCTAAATTATTCCTACATTTTAAAATCCCTATTTAAGTCAAAATGCAATATGTTAACAACTACTCTCATTTCTGGAGAAGGAAACACTGACTGTGTAGATAGAATAAGACCCAGTAAAACCATGATGCAGCCAGAATCAATGAATTTCCTGGCTGTTGTTCCTGAAAAGGTGTGGATGAAATATACTTCTGGATCAGAATCAATTACCCAAGGCTTCCCTTCCTGCCAATCACATAACCTCTTTAGATGTATCAGCTTTCTCTTGTGCCAAACTCCATTCACCAACCCCATGTCAATCTCTGCCTGAATCGTGTGCAGAAATCCCTCCTTAAGCACCAGACAAAACTGCTTCTACCTGTTAGTGTTTAGAAGTTAGAGAGCTGGAACATGAATTCAGAATTCCAACATAATGTCATCACATTTTTCCTAGGAACTTAGATTACATCTGTGAAACTATTGTTGTGTTTATCACCCTCCTTATACTCATAATCTCAACCTGTCTGTAGTTGAGCAGTACCCTTTCTTTTCCACTATTTTATTCATCTTACCTGGACCATGTATATCGAGTAGCTGGAGGAGCCTGGGATATAAGATTTACATTGTCAACCTATACGCTGTATCTGCTGTGCATATGACAAACAAAACATTTGAACCTTTGATACTTCTCAGTCTCTACTAGAGAAAGGGCGCTGACTAACTTAGTTCACGTTTCATCACATCATATGTTTAGCTTAACTTTAACTATTCTCATTATCTCCACACTTACTAACCCAAGGTATCATATCTGTTAAAAAAAACCCATTTACAAATTCAATATCATTATCACAGGTGAACTTCTTTCATTGGTTCCACTCTGGAATTGTATCTGTCAGAAGCCTCTCGGCAACTGATTCTGCTTTTCCTGTAAAAAATGTAAAGAAAATGGAAACAATATCATTATTTCTAAAAAAACATGGAATTGTTAATCATGGAATTTTAATTTGAGCAAACATGTTGCCTCTCCCCCTTTTCACACATCTTAACAAAGAGGTGTAACAAAAACCTGGTCAAGAAAAAGAACTTCAGTTAAGCAAAAGTTAAAAAACACATCACTCATTATTCAGACCCTTCAAATCATTATTGTTTAAACATCAAACTCTCCCGTTAAAGAGTGTCTCTCTCCATCCATCAGTCCTGGAAGAAACAAAATCTCTGGATTTAGCTTGTGTTAGTTCAGAACATGCTCAGCTAGTCTCGGTTCCTCTCTAAACTCATGCAATTGCATTGATCAGATGCAAACATTCATTCTCACTCACACAGTCGGGTCTGGTCAGGTTCAACCCAGAGTCAGTCATCAACAGTGCTGTTGTGAAATAACACTGTCAGTCCAGGTCAAAGGTGATTTGGTCTCAGTCTTATGGTCACTTCATGCTCTGCAGAGTCTTTAATTATTCCGTCATATTCTTCATTTACAAAAAGACTCATAAGTTTCCTTTTAATTACTACTATTTTTAAGATATGTCTTATCATTCTATTAGGACAATGTCGTGGTTATGTAGAGAGACATCCCGGAAGTACGCACATTCCAATCTACTTATATTAACCTGTCCAATGAACATATGCCAGATGTGTAGGTCACTGCCTTTTGACCTTCTAAGGCGTCAGCTTCATTCCCACAATATATAATGTCAAAACTGTTGAGATATTGCACACATCTGGTGTTGCACCTTGTCTGAAACCTTCTAAAGAATCTCAGTCCCTGCTTACTTCAATATACTTTACTTAGATTACATTAACAAAAACTGCTTCCCTCATGTTAAATTAAGTAATTACTAAGTCATCACTTCCTTTTTCTCCCACTGGATCTTTATCACCACCTAATTCATACAAAAATATCTAATAGATCTAATTTCCAATACTCTTCACATATTCACTATCTTAAATCAAAACATTATTAGGATCTGTATGACTCTGCTCGATTCTCTTAATATCCTCCATTATTAATTATCAATTCTACTCTTCTTGAAAAATATTTCAAGTCTTTAATCGGGAAAGTAATGTGTGAAACTATGAGAGCTTTGACATGTTATAATTACACCTTCAATCAATAAGAATTTTTAAAATAGGAGTGACTTTAATAATGGTTTCCATTCACGTGGTTAATTATATTTTACATGGTCTGTACTCTAATGTTGGAGTTATCACTCTGACAAGTTTGTTTCATTTAAATATCATATCTGAGATCAAGTGTGTACTAAATCTCTCCCTCCTTCTGTAGATCTAAACTCCCACAATTTAACTTTACCAAAGTCACACCTCAATAAAGGCCAATGGCGGCGCTGGGGGGGGGCAAGCAGGGTCTTAAGACCCTCCAGTCAAAGGCTTTGCCCCCCCATTTGCCCCCCCTGCCCTCGAAACATATAAGCATTACAAACTATAATCCAAATAAAGGAAAAATTAAGACACCACCGAGACATAACAATCATAGGTAACCGTCCGACAACAATTGTTTATAACGTTGCTGTAGTGGTCCGTATTACAGAAGCGTCTGTATCTTTTTAGTATGTGTAGTGCGATTTGATTGGCAGTTTGCACGCAGACGTGCGTTTGACGTTCATGTTGGTGGCGGTTGACGCATAGCGGCTAGTTAACGACAGAGCAGATTAGCGAGTGACAGAGCAAAATGGACCGTTTTGTAACGTTAATTTCCAGAAAGCGGATGAGAGTGGATGATGGTGGTGGCGGCGGTGATTTGCGGATGCACAGTACGATGGAGGAGGACAGAGTGGACATGGACAGTGAGGATGAAGAGGCGGATGAAGAAGCGGCGGTAATGGAGTCGGCGGGGGCGAGGGCGGCGGCAGAGGAGGCGGCGGAGGCGGCGCAGGAGGCGGCGGCATCAGACTCGGAGGCCGATAACATCCCTGAAAATGTCGGGCAAGATTCGGGGAGTGAAGGGAGAGCTTTACCGACAGCCGTAGCTCCGATCTTGGGTGGCGGGAAACCTGGCCCTGTGGATTTAAGCCAAGACCCAGCAGAGGGACCAAGGCAGCCTCAGCTGAAGTCCTACCCGTGTCGGGCATTTTGCTCCCAGCTAACTTTAAGAAGTTTTTGCCAGTCTTGGTTTAAACAATACGCGTGGCTGGAATACTCGGTGTCAGTTGATGCTGCTTTCTGTTTTGCCTGTCGGCATTTTCCCCACCATGCTCGGACATCTGGTCACTCAGAAAAGAGCTTCACCCACGCTGGCTTCAGAAACTGGAGGAAAGGAGGTGAGAAACTAACAAAACACCATGCAAGTGTTTCTCATAAACTAGCAATGGAAGGCTGGTGTGAGTTTAAGGCAAGGATGAAAAATGGTTCAAGGATTATGACTAAACTTGATGCTGGACATGAGAAAACAGTACAAGAAAACAGGCAGTACATGAGAGCAGTCATAGAATCACTGCGGTTTACTGCTTGTCAAACAATTGCACAGAGAGGGCACAGGGAAGATCAGCAGTCCACAAACAGAGGTAATTTTATTGAACTGTTAAATCTGCTGGGAAAGTTTGACACCATTGTCTCAAGAAATTGTCCCAGTGGACCTGGGAATGCCAAATATATGCATCATGATATCCAGGATGAGCTGATTGATGTTATGGCCAGCATGGTGAGGGAACAAGTGAGCAACGAGGTTAAGCTGGGAGAGCATTTTGCTTTAATGGTGGATGAAACAAAGGATGTGAGCAAAAAGAGCAGCTATCTGTTGCTCTGCGATATCTAAACAATGATATGATTCATGAAGAGTTTCTGGACTTTATTTCTGCAGAGGGCCTGGATGCAGAGTCTTTACACAAATCAGTTAAACAAACACTGGCTAAGTGTAGCATAGACAAACATGCATGCATTGCACAGTGCTATGATGGGGCCTCTGTCATGTCCGGGTGCAACAATGGTGTCCAGGAAAAGTTTCGCCAAGAAGTGCCACATGCGCTTTACATCCATTGCTATGCACACAGATTAAACTTGGTTTTAGTTGACTGTGTACATAATGTGAAACCAGTTGCAGAATGCTTTGCAACGGTCAAGATGTTGTACAACTTCTTTTCTGGGACAGTGACTCACAAGGTGTTCATGGAGAAGCAACAAGAACTTGAGCCCACCAAACGCACAGTGGAATTGAAAAGACTATCAGATACCAGGTGGGCCTGCCAATATTCTACACTGTGGGCAATAAAAAGAACTCTCCCTGCTCTCTTAGCAACTCTTGTGGATGTGAGCAACCAGACGAATGCTCATAGAGCTACTGAAGCAAGATCACTGATTGGACTGATTGATGCACAATTTGTTGTGCACATCTGTATGCTTGAGAGCATATTCAAGCTCACAAAGAACTTATCTGATCATCTACAGGCCACAGATTTGGAGCTGGCATCTGCCATTGATCTGGTCTTTGCAGTTGTTGATACCCTCAATGACAAACGCAATGCTGAAACATGGACTGAAATCTGGGAGTGTGCCAGTGATATGTGTGAGACAGTTGGCATTGACATGCAGCGCCCACAGGTAAGGAGAAAAAAACAGCCCCACCACCTGCAGGACTTTGTGGTGAACAGCCAAACAGGATCAAAAGAGCCGCTGGAAACCTCAGAAGACTATCAGAACCACTGCTATTTCCCTGTAATCAATCGATTAATCAGTGAATTGGACAGGCGGTTTTCCTCTGACAGCTGTCACGTTCTAAAAGGAGCAGCAGCTCTTAACCCAAAACACGAGACATTCTTGGACAAAGATACTCTTTTGCCCATGGCTGAACATTATGGCGTATTGATTGAAAACCTCTCAGCAGAACTTCACCAGTTAAAAAGACTGATTGAGAGGAAAAACCAAAGGGGGGACGTTGTCAGCACCACCCATGATGTGCTGGTGCTTTTGAGGCCATACAAGGATGCATTCGTTGACCTGTTCAAGCTTGTCTGTATCTCTATGACACTGCCTGTCACATCAGCTTCATGTGAGAGGAGCTTCTCCTGCTTAAGGCGTTTGAAAACCTACCTGAGGAACAAAAGCGGAGATGCTCGTACCAGCAATCTGGGTGTCCTGGCAATTAGTTCAAGCAGGGCCAAAGCACTTGATGTCGAGGCAGTGATTAACCGCTTTGCAGCCAATCACAACAACAGGCGGATCGTTCTGTTGTGAGTGACCAGTGAGTACACAATTCTTTTTTGACAGATTTTAAAAATGTTACCGGTACTTATTGTTTGCCTCATATTATGTCAACTGTAAGTGTAGTATTTAGCCTGTGTGTCTGTCTGTGTGGTTGTTTCAGCAGTTTCAGTGGAGTCCAGATGAGGAGGAGAGAGGAGTTGAGAGCAGAAGAGAGGAAGACAGCAGTGGAGAGTGAAGGAGAGGAGAACAGAGGAGTTGAGAGAAGAAGACAGAAGTGGAGAGTGAAGGAGAGGAGAACAGAGGAGTTGAGAGAAGAAGACAGAAGTGGAGAGTGAAGGAGAGGAGAACAGAGGAGTTGAGAGAAGAAGACAGAAGTGGAGAGTGAAGGAGAGGAGAACAGATGAGGAGGAGAGAGGAGTTGAGAGCAGAAGAGAGGAAGACAGCAGTGGAGAGTGAAGGAGAGGAGAACAGAGGTTTTTGGTTTTTAAAGTCCCTTTATTGCACCATAGCAAAAGAGACAACAGCTCACCATCACATCTTCATTCAAGAGCAACAAAAACCACACAAAAACAAAAAAATAAATACAAGCAAACCTGTCAACCAGACACAGAACCTGTTTCTCCAATCAGAAACTTACATTCAGCTCTCCGTCCCCCCCCACAGAGCACAAAACCCCCCCAACAGCCCATACATGACCGAAACCATGCACATTGTCCATCATCCGATAATACGCATGTTCCACCCTCAGTCTGGCCTTCAGCAGACCCTTCAGGACCAGCACTGGCTCCACACTGCCAACACTCTGGGCCTGGTTCCTGCGAGTCAGCCAGATGGCCAACTTAGCAACGCCAGATACAAAGTTCACCAATGAGTGTACATCCTTCTTTTTTGCACAGTACTTCGGGCCAAAAATAAACAAATCAAAAGCAAAAATCTCCCCTAGACCCGAAACCACCTTTCTAACAGCTCAAACAGAGCAGACAAACGAGGACACTGAATAAATAAGTGTTCAAGGGTCTCGTTCTGAGAACAGAAGATGCACTCCTCCCCCAACTCTGGATCCAGGTGCGCTCTGTATCTGTTCGTAGCTATTGCTCCATGTACAATCCTCCACTGGAGGTCTGCTGTCCGTTTTTCAACGGGCAGCTTGTACAGAGACCGCCAGCTGCCCTTCGGGGAAACATCTGGACCAAAAAAACCAGTCCACCTCGACTCCTTCATCCCTGCCAAAGAGCGCAGGCTCAGAACCTTGCAGCAGATCTGATATATTGCCTTCTTCCCTGCGTCCTGTAACTTCTCCAGGTGCGGGGTTGTGAGCGACAGCAGCTGACCACCTCCCTCCTGCCACTCCCCCACAACTGGGGGTGACAGACAGAGAGGGGAAACTATACTCCTCCCCTTCGGTCCACTGGTCACACACATTGTGGTCTTGTGCAAAAACCCTCAGGGGTTGTGGCAGGGCAGCACAGACTTCCTCCACCACTCTGTTGATGACCCTGATGGAGGTGATGTTGCTTCTCTGTCTCAAGATATCCACCGATGTTGCCGTCATCTTCATCAGATGGCCCAGTTTGGTGCAGCCAGCCTCTCTAAAATAGGCTCGCAGGCTGGCAGACTGCAGTGTTTGAGTCTGTATAAGAGTATTAAAAAACAAAGGTTCCTCAAACAGCCACATGCCCGGAGTCTCATTTTGGTACGTGTGGCCTTAAAAATCTGCCATGCCTGTAATACCGAACTATAAAAAGGTGTCAGTCCAGTTAAGTCCACATCCTCAGATTTTAAAAGGAAAAGCTGTTTGTCGTAGCCCAATCGCCCGGCTCTCTTCAGCAGCAAACGAGCTGTATCAAACCAGCTTGGGCCACAATTGTACAGCAGTCTTTGTGCAGTCTGAGTCTAAAAGAGGCTATTTTTGCCTGGATATTGATGAGTCCCTGCCCCCCTTCAGCCACAGGCAGGTAGAGGGCTGCTGCTCGGATCCAGTGCCGGCCAGACCAGAAGAAGTCCAGGATGACTCGCTGAATGTCCTCCATCAGGCCTCTCGGTGGTGTCAGAGCAATAAGTCTATGCCAAAGAGTCGAGGCGACCAAGTTATTTGCAACCAAAACTCTTCCCCTATATGACAACTGGGGTAGCAACCATTTCCATTTAGACAACCGAGCGCACACTTTCTCCTTAACTCCCTCCCAGTTCTTGTTCTGAAACCCCTCAGTGCCCAAAAATACTCCCAACACCTTCAGGCCCTCCTTCCCCCACTCAAGACCTCCAGGCAGACTGGGCACTGTCTGATCTCTCCACTGTCCCACCAACAAAGCCTCACTCTTTGCCCAGTTCACCCGAGCAGATGAGGCCTTTTCGTACAGGGACAGGGTATCCTGCAAACATTTAATATCCCCCTGGCTGGAGACAAAAATATTAACATCATCTGCGTAAGCAGAAACGGTAAGTGGACGATCAAGATCAGAGGACCCAGGCAGTGAGAGACCACTGAGCCGACCTCTCAACATGCACAGCAAGGGCTCAATAGCTAGGGTATATAGTTGACCGGAGAGAGGACAACCCTGTCTTATCCCTCGCTGCACAGGGATTGGCCGACTCAGCCCTGCCCCCATTTTCACCATACATTGAGCACCATTATACAATAAACCAATCCAGGCCAGAAAACCATCACCAATGCCAAAAGCCCTGAGTGCAGAAAATAAATAACAGTGATCCACCCTATCAAAGGCTTTCTCCTGGTCCAAAGCAACAATACCAAAATTCACATTCTGGGATCTGCACACATCAATAACATCACGAATTAGGAAAATGTTGTCCATAATTTTCCTGTCAGGAACACAATAGCTTTGGTCTGTCTGTACAAGTATTCCCAGGATGTCCTTGAGTCTGTTCGATAAGGCTCTGGAAAGCACCTTATAGTCCGTGCAGAGGAGAGCAACCGGCCTCCAGTTTTTAAGTAAGGCCAGGTCTCCTTTCTTGGGAAGCAGGGAAAGCACAGCTCGCTGACAGGAGACAGGAAGAGATCCTGTTCTAAAACACTCCAATAAAACACTGTGCAAATCAGGTCCAAGAGTATTCCAGAACCGCTGGTAAAAGTCAGTGGAGAGACCATCAATTCCCGGTGCCCGTCCTGATGCCATCTGATTAACAGCGACTGTCAACTCCTCCAGGGTCAGCTCAGAGTCCAGAGCAGCTTTCTCACCCGGGATGAGCTGAGGAAGCCCCTCCAGGAGCTCCTCGCGGCACTCCATGCCGCACTGTTCTGCCCCAAAGAGGTCAGCGTAGAAACTCACTGCATGGGTCCTCATCTCCCCCGGACTGGTGGTCACTCTGCCTCCAGGAAGCTTAAGGCAGGTCATCTGTTTCCTCTGTGCCACCGATCTCTCCAGATTAAAAAAGAAAGAGCTTGGGCCATCCATGTCCTTTAGCTGGAGGAAACGAGACCTAACAAGAGCTCCCTTTACTCTCTCCTGCAGGAATAAGCTCAACTCCAATCTCTTCTCCTGCAGCAGATGACCCGTGGTGGGATCCGAATGTCTATGTAACCCCTCTTCAATGTTCCTAATACTTATTTCAAGCTCCTGAACTGCTGCCTTTATATTAGCAGTCGAGTGGGAGGTATACTGCTGGCAAAAAACGCGAATTTGGGCCTTCCCAACTTCCCACCACAGCTTCAAAGAAACAAAATCCGCTTTCCTGGTTTTCCACTGCTGCCAAAAACGCTCAAAACTTTGACAGAAAATACGGTCCTGCAGAAGTCTGTTGTTTAAAAGACCAGTAGGACTTAACCCTTTCGCCTGGTGAAAGGATCAAATCTATACTGACAAAGTGGTGATCAGTGAAACCAACTGGACTTATATTGCTGTGGACTAATCTGGAGCTGAGACTTTTGGAGATGTAAATCCTATCCAGTCTAGCTGCACTCACCCTGCCATTGCCGACCCTCACCCATGTGTATTGTCTGGTTAGTGGATGTTTGACCCTCCATGTGTCTAACAGATCCAGGTGTGTGATGATGCTGTGAAGGCTCTGAGATGACTGTGGGTGAGGTTCTTCACTTGTCCTGTCTACAGTGAAGTCTAGCGTGCAGTTGAAATCCCCACCAATGATAAATTGATCCTGATGGTACTTTCTTACCTCGTTTTTTAGCAGGGTGAAAAAAACCACTCTATCTGTGCCTTGATTTGGAGCATATATGTTTACAAAGCAGACCACAGAGCCCTCTATTTCTGCCCTTACAATCAACAGCCTGCCCTTCACCCTTCAGTAGATGATAGTACAGTTACATCGACATTTTTCCTAAGCAGAACAGCTACCCCTGCCCTAAGGTTGGTGCCATGGCTAAAGGTGCACGAACCATCCCACCATAAACCCCAATCTGTCTCGTCTGCTGGATTAGTATGTGTCTCTTGCAAAAACAACACATCAACCCTTTTTTGAGTAGCGACTTCAGAAATTAATGCCCTTTTTTGTCTGTCTCTCCCACCATTGATGTTCAAAGATCCTATCTTGAGGCTCCCCATAGAGGTCAGAGAAAAAGAAACGGATAAGATGAACAAAACAGAAAACAATTGAAAAGAGAAAACCACCGTGTGATACATGATCATTTTACTTTTAATCTTTTTAGCAGTTTTGCCTTTTTTTGCTTTCCTCAAAGTTGTGATATGCTTTTTGAGGCGAAAACGTTTCTTCTCATCCAAGAGGTCAAAACCGACCAGTCTTTGCAGAACGCCAACAGATCTGATAAACTTTTCAGTATCACCGAAGTAGTCATTTAATCTAATAGACTTTTTAAATGTTACATCCAGAAATTGATTTATTTCCTCTAAGAATAGAGATCTGTGTTCTGATCGAAGTTTCACCTATGGATACTGTATCTGACTCAGAGTCATACTCCATGTCCTCTCCTTCACAGGATGCCTGACTATTTAACATACCCTGTTCTTCATTGGTGTTTACAGTGGGATCTGTGCCTACAAAACTTGTGGAAGCTGCTTCAGTGCCTGCAGACTGTGAACTGCTCAGGTTCTCTGCAGTCACAGAAGCCTGTTGCTTGTCAGGCCGACTCTGTTCCTCCCTATCCAAGTGATCCTCCTCAGAAAGTGAACCAGTGGCACCGGCTTCCACACCCTCCGCACCGGGATCCGCATCCGCGCCCGCGGCGCCAGCACCGGACCCGCCAGCAGCGGACCCAGCACCGGACCCGCCGGCCGCGGACCCAGCACCGGACCCGCCGGCCGCGGACCCAACTCCGGAGCCGCCAGCCGCGGACCCGACCGCGGACTCAGCGGAGCCGCCCGCCGCGTCAGCGGAGTGAGCCGCCCCCTGCTGTCTATGCGGACACGTAAAGCGTTTGTGTCCACATCTCCACACTCAAAACACTTGAACTGTCCCGAGCTGGCGTACACCATATACAACCGTCACCGTGCTTCACTCTGAACGACACGTCCAGTGTTTGTGTCGGCGAGTCCAAGAACATGAACACCTGCCGCCTCAGGGACAGTACGTGCTTCAGTTTGGGATCCTTACATCCCAAACTCACCGTTTTAAATCCACTGGCAAACTTGCCAAACCTACGGAGCTCGCTCTCTAACAACTCGTTCGGTATGAACGGCGGAACACCGGACACGGTGATCCGCGTGGAGGGAACTGACAGCGGGGAGACCTGCACGAATAAGTCCCTGATAAACACTCCGCTCTCTACCAGCTGATACACACGGGGCTCCTCGTTCAGGAACACAACCACTGCTTTGTTCATTCTAGACGCAAACGATAAGTTATCATGACCTACCTGCTCACCGACAGCCAACAGAACCTCCTCCACAGTAACGCTACTATCCGGCGGGACTATCCTTACTCCCTGCCGGATAGACGGAGGCGGCGTCTCGGGGGACGCCATTCCTCCCGAAAACTACCTGACACAACCACTGATCGCTCGGCCAACACAGTAAAATATTAATAAAGCTTACCTGACCATGCACATAGAACAGACGGAGAAACCAGGGAAAACCCGAAAAAAGGACAGAAACCAATTCAAAACTCCGCGCCACTCACCCCACCACCGCTCGCTCACACTCACACTCACACCGGAAACGAAAGGAGAGTGAAGGAGAGGAGAACAGAGGAGTTGAGAGAAGAAGAGAGGAAGACAGAAGTGGAGAGTGAAGGAGAGGAGAACAGAGGAATTGAGAGAAGAAGAGATGAAGACAGCAGTGGAGAGTGAAGGAGAGGAGAACAGAGGAGTTGAGAGAAGAAGAGATGAAGACAGAAGTTGAGAGTGAAGGAGAGGAGAACAGAGGAGGAGAGATAGTGAAGATGAGTTTAGAGAGGAAAAGAGAGGAACACAGGAGTGAAGAGATAGTAAAGAGGAGATCAGAGGTGAGACAAAAGATTCAGTGAGACAGTGGTAAGAGTATACTGTGTTGCACTACACACTGCTACAATTCTGTTCCACTAGTAAATCCACAGATGTTCTCTGTGGTGGCTAGGATTTAAATTGTATTCTTGTGCTTGCTTGTTTGTTGATTCATTAAATACAAGTAATTAAATATGCTTGTGTTTGTTGTATATAAACATTTAGTAACGTGCATTTCAATGTAGTGTATTAGCCCGGGAACAGTGGTGTTTGGTGTTCGTTATGTCAGAATTCACTAGCACCTCCTATAAAAAATCAGACCCCCCCATTGCCCCCCCAACAATAATTTTCTGGAGCCGCCCCTGATAAAGGCTCTGAAATAATAATAGGTTAACATGATTAAAATGTTCCTACCCTGTTCTCCTGACTCCTGAACAGTTTCTACCAAAAGTATAGTGGATCTTGCTCATCTCTATAATTTCCCCCTTTTTCCAATAATTTGTTTCAGATTTATTTACTCATTCACTTTATAAACTGCCTCTTTTCAATGATCATTTACCAATCCATAAAATCTTATGTAATAAAACACTCGATATTTGATCTTAAATTTAAAAAGCCAATTCAAATTCTTTAAATGTGTTCCACGTATGTGTGTGTGTGAGTGAATATGTTTGCACAAACTCACCCATTCGAACTCCCCTTCCTGCCACCTCTGCCCTCTGGCTTGATGACCCCCGTCCTCCGCACATTCTGCCTATTGACCTTTTCTCCCCTTCCTCTGTGTCTGGTTATTGACAGTCTTTGACATTTTGGACCTGCATTCCACATCAAGCTTCTCTCCTTGTACTGATTTTCATTTCAGCATTAGTCTGCTCAATCACCGTCACTGGACGTCTTTCATGGGGGGGGGGGGGGGAACCCCGTTTTCATGTGTCTCATTATTGTCCATCAGAATCTGTGCTCTGAATCAACCCTTGTTGATTTGGACCTCTGTGCTCTTATCAGAGGGACTGGTGATGAGTAGATCTCTGTCAGTCAGCATGACGCATGCTTGTAGCTGACCCAGGTGGAGATGCAGACTGATGCAGTTCTGGGAACAGCCTTGCTGTAGCCTTCCTTCTCTGTTGAATAGTTAGGAAATCTCCGTGGGGGATGGTCTTTCGCATTACTCAGGAGAGTGGGGGTCTGTCACCAGATTGCAGAGGCTGCAGCTCACTTTACCCGATGAAGCTCAACACACTGGTTAAATAAATCCACTTAATTTTCACTTTTTCAAATAAACATGTCTTCTGTCTTGTGTATTAAATGGCATCTACTGTAATCAACTAAATTAATGTCTTCTAATAATATATCTCTCAAATGCATTTGACTTAACTCCTTTAAAGGAACTATTTTCTCCAATAATTTAAATATTCACGTCCAAAAACCATATTCCCACACATTATCTTTGTACGGCCTCTGTTTTCTGGCATTTTCTTTTCTTCTACAATAAAAACATTCCAATGCTTTTTCAAAAAGTTAAAATCCCTGTAACTTAACCTGTACAACCCAGCAGAGCATATTAACAGATCACTAAGATGTAAATGATTCAAGTGTAGTCATATGATTCATTCCTGTATTTATTTTCATAATTACTAGTGTTAACACTTTTACATATTAAAAATTGCTAAACTTCTTTTAACAGCACTTTCTTATAAGTAATTCCCGTTCTTTAAACTGTTTCTCTTCTCTTCCTAATGCTTACTGTTGTGAATTTATTTGTTAGGAAGAGAATTTATTTAGAACAGATGATTTAAAAGGAATAGGCTAGTTAAAAGCAACATTTAATAAGTTAGTCAATTTATAAGTAAGTGTTAAGAATAACAGTTCATGTTTCAGATATAGGATTAGATTAAAAAGGGACTTTAGGTCATTTAAGTTGGGATATACTTAGGAAATGGACTTGAAATGGACTTCATTACCCATGGGACATTGTGCGTGTTACGTCACATACGCAGTGTTGTAGGTCGTACAGCGGCCATTGTTTTATGTTGTTAAGGATGCTGACAATTCAAGCCAACCACTCGCTGTAAATATGTTAAGTTCTTTATTTTAGTAAACATCTGAAATGAACGGACGTCTCCCTTCGTTATTTTAGTAGCCATCAACATTAGTTCAGAACACTTACAGACAGATGACTCCTGAGTCTCCTCTGTGTGTGAGAAACATCACAGTTAATTTACATGACAACACCATTTGGGCTCACAAGATGTGACATAGAGGGCGGAGTTGTCGGATTCAGGAGTTCCTCAAAGTGTTCCTTCCACCGCCTTAACACACTATCAGTTGAGGTCAACAGCGTCCCATCCTTACTGTACACAGCTTGGATGGTTCCCTGCTTCCCCCTCCTGAGGTGTTGGACGGTTTTCCAGAACAACTTTGGTGCCGACCGAAAGTCCTTCTCCATGGCTTCTCCGAACTTCTCCCACACCCGCTGCTTTGCCTCGGCCACGGCTGAGGCTGCTGCCCTTCGGGCCCGTCAAAACCTTGCAACTTCGTCAGGAGTACCCAGGGATAACATATCCCGGAAGGCCTCCTTCTTCAGTCGGACGGCTTCCCTGACCACCGGTGTCCACCAGGAGGTTCAAGGGTTACCGCCCCTTGAGGCACCTAAAACCTTGAGACCACAGCTCCCCGCCGCAGCTTCAGCAATGGAGGCTTTGAACACTGCCCACTCTGGTTCAATGTCCCCAGCCTCCACAGGGATGCCTGAAAAGCTCCGCCGGAGGTGTGAGTTGAAGGCCTCCTGGACTTGGGACTCCTCCAGACGTTCCCAGTTCACCTGCACTACACGTTTGGGTTTACCAGGTCTGTCCAGAGGCTTCCCCCGCCACTCGACCCAACTCACCACCAGATGGTGATCAGTGTCAGGGTTTGGGGAAATAGAACCCAAGTGCAGCAACAAAGGGAGGCAGGTATGGGTACAAACGAAAGGCGAGCTTTATTCCAAAAGCTGTTTTACATAAATACGAAGTTAGGAAAAATCCAGGACATAAAAAACACTTGACTTGAACACATGAAGACGATAAATCCAGGGCATGAAAAACACTTGACTTGAACACATGAAGACGATAGGGAAATCCAAGACATGAAAAACGCTTGACTTGAAATACATGAAAGACGACAACGAACTGACAGAGAACACACGGGAAAGCAGGAATAAATACAAAGACACTAATCACGACACAAGCCACAGCTGGGGAGGGGAGGCAGAAACATGAGGGCAACAGGTGACAACAATCAGGGGCGGGGCAGACGCTGAGAATGGCGGGAAAACACACAAAGACAGAAAGTAACAGGGCCTGCAATGAGAAACAAGGTAAGTACAAAATAAAACAGGAAATGGAAAACGAGACACAACATGAAACACAGGGGCTTGACTAGACATGACGTGAATACACCTCACTTGGTATGACATAAATAGTAGATTAAACATGAAATGACAGACATAATAAATAAATATAACTAACAGATTTGACGAGACATAACAATCAGTTGACAACTCCGCCCCTCTCTTTACCCGAGTGTCCAAAACATGCGGCCTCAGGTCCGATGATACGATAACAAAGTCGGTCATTGACCTTCTGCCTAGGCTGCTCTGGTACCACGTACACTTATGAGCATCCTTATGTTCGAACATGGTGTTTGTTATGACCAATCCATGACTAGCACAGAAGTCCAGTAACAAACCACCACTTCGGTTCAGATCAGGGGGGCCGTTCCTCCCAATCACGCCCCTCCAAGTGTCTCCATCGTTACCCACGTGTGCGTTGAAGTCTCCCAGCAAGACTAAGGAGTCCCCTTCAGGAGCCCCATATAGGACTTCTTTCAGGGTCTCCAAGAAGGCCGAATACTCTGAACTGCTGTTTGGTGCATAAGCACACACAACAGTCAGAGTTTTCCCCCCCATGACCCGCAGGCGTAGGGAGGCGACCCTCCACTGGGGTAAACTCCAACAAAGCGGCACTCAACCGGGGGCTTGTGAGTATCCCCACACCCGCTCAGCGCCTCACACATTGGGCAACACTGGAGAAGAATAGAGTCCAACCCCTATCCAGAAGTAAGGTTCCAGAGCCAACGCTGTGCGTAGAGGTGAGCCCCACCAGATCCAACTGGTAACGCTCCACCTCCCGCACAAGCTCCGGCTCCTTCCCCCCCAGAGAGGTGACATTCCACATCCCCAAAACCAGCTTCTGTCGCCTGAGTCTAATCCGTTGAGACCCTCTGCTTTCACTGCCACCCTTCTGGCAGCGCACCCGACCCCATTGTTGTTTCCCGTAGGTGGTGAGCCCGCGGGACGGAGAAGCGGAGGTGTTGCCCACGTTGCTTTTTCGGGCTGTGCCCGGCCGGGCTCCATGGCAAGCCCGGCCACCAGACGCTCGCTGACGAGTCCTCCTTCTGGGCCTGGCTATAGAAGGAGGACCCCGGGCTTCCTCCGGGCCGGGTATCCTCGCTTCCAAGTTTGTTTGTCATGAGGTCTTTTTGAACCAATCTTAGTCTGGCCCCTTACCTGAGACCAATTTGCCATGGGAGACCCTACCAGGAACACAAAGACAACACAGCCCCCAGGTTCAGCGGGGCACACAAACCTCTCCACCACGATAAGGTGCTGGTTCTCGGAAAGGTACGTCGAAGTATGTGTCATGTGCAATATCTATCATTAAACACTAGTGTAGGTATTGATCTAACCAATATGTCTTATGTGTATTGCATTTTAACACTCTGCGATATGCCCACTAGAGTGTGCTATTGTAATTCTCATTTGTAATAATCCAGTATATCAACCAGAGGGTGCTATTTCGTTCCTAGGATGTTCGATGTATACTATTCAATACCTCCACCAGAGGGTTCTATTTTATTTCTAAAATGGTGCTGGAGACACATATTAATCCCTCCAGCAGGGGCGCTGTTTTATCTCTGACCCCGTCTTTATAGGCTACTTCCTGACTGGTTTAGCCTCTCTGACCATTACTTCCGGTATAATTTCTTTAAGTTGACCTCATCTGCTCCTCTACTAAGGTTTTCTACGTTATACTTCCTATTAAAAAATAGAGTGCTTTAGTCTAAATTAACTGTTCATTGTAACAATCATCACTGTGTATTCTATCAGTTGTTACAGGATGTGTCTTTATTTAACTATTTATTTAAAAAACTTTACTTCCTCTGAATTCTTTCTGTTAAAGGAGTAATGCTAACTAGGTATGCTAAGTACGTTAGCTTATTGTCCCTCACGTGACTCTTAAAGATAAAGGACAATGGGGAGGGGAACCAACACACCAAGACTTCAGATAGATTAAAACACAGCAGCACGGGACTTCCGGTATGAGGTGTGCTGAGTAGACCCATAGGCAGACTCCCACGACTTTTAGTTTAGTTTATCTTTTAAGCCTCTCCTTTTAAGGATTTTTAGGTTCGCAAAAGACTAGTTTAACTGTACCGACTATTTCTTACGTCTTGACTATGTCTAAAACAAAGGGCAAGCAAGATAAAGATGCATCTTCTTTGCTTGCTAGCGTCACGCTATGGGAACTTGGCTCTCTGTTAGAAGAGCACAGGAAAACTTCATCTGCAGATTTTAAGTCATCTTTCGAGGTATTTAAGACCACACTGGACGGCTTGCACTCGACTGTTACAGATCATGGGCAGTGGATCAGTTCTTTGGAAGACAACTCTAATGAGGTGGAGGGTCGTCTCCAAAAACTAGAGGACGCATGTGCTACCCTCCAACAAGACAACGTGTCGCTCAGAACGAAGCTAGCCGACCTGGAGGGACACAGTAGGTGCCAAAACATCAGGGTTATTGGCCTACCTGAGTCGCTTGAGGGGTCACGACCAACCGCGTTCTTTTCCCAACTACTTGTGGATGTCTTTGGCACGGAGGTCCTCTCTTCACCCCCTGAGCTCGGTCGTGCCCACCGGAGCCTCGCACCCAAGCCTGCTGCAGTAGATAAGCCGCGGCCTGTCATCATACGCCTTCATCGCTTCCAAGTTAAGGACCTGCTCGTCCGTGAGGCTCGCAGACGGGCTGACCTGTTCTACAAGGAGCACAAGATCCGATTCTACGAAGACTACAGCCCGGACATTCTGAAGCAACGAGCGAAATACAAAAACTCCATAGCAGAACTTTACAAGCGCGGGTATAAACCAGCCCTCCTGTATCCAGCCAAACTCTGTATCACCCTCCCCAGTGGCGAGAAGAAATGGATCCAGTCTGTTTCGGAGGCTGGCAAGTTTGTCCAGAATTCAAACCAAAATGTGTAAGCCAGTGAACCCATATACAAACCTATGCAAAATAAACGGTATCGTTAATGCCTTAAATATGTGCGAAGGCAAGGTGTGCTCTTTCCAGTTGAATCCTGTTTTCTGACATCAACGTTAGCTATACGCTTGCCCTTGATTGTAGCTAAACGTGACGCTATAGCCATTTGAAGTTGTTTGCAGGGTAGACGTTATCGTTACGGAAACGTTATCTGTAGCCTATTGTAAGACATTCATGTTCCACTGTTTAGTCGTATTTTCAATAGGGTTTCAATAGTAGACATGTGTTCAAATAATATCTAAGGCCTAATGCACTAGTTGATGTTTTTCTTGAGGTTTTGAAGATTCAATGTTTTCCTTGAAGTTAACTAAGTTGTGGGATCAGCGCGATAGATTTGAGGAAGTATCAATAGATGCTGATCAGTGAGTTTCTTGCAGCTGCAACGGGGTTCGGGGTGGGGGGGGGGTTTGTTGCATGGGGGGAGAGTGGTGTGTTTTTGTCACTGTTTTGTAAGCTTTCTTTTACTGTACGTTTATTTGTATTTTTCTATTGTATCTGTGCTACTGCTACTGTAATCCGCAATGTTAGACCCAGACAAGTGCTTTATTCCCCATCTTTGGCGTTGAGCTGGGAGCGGCGATGGGCGGGGACACTCATAGAGGCAACATTTCCACTCACACAGTCAATCCCATCATATGATGACTAGTGCGGTCTCCTTCTCTGCACCAAGTGGTGCTGTTCGATTTACTAGTTGGAATGTTAGAGGCCTGAACTCTCCAGCTAAGCGCAACAGAGTGATTAACCATCTTAAAACCCTTAACACTAAAATAACCTTTTTACAAGAGACTCACCTTAAGCCATTAGATCACGTTAAACTTCATAGAGGTTGGGTGGGGCAACTTTATCACTCCTCATTTTCAAGCAAGGCAAGTGGGGCGGCTATTCTGATTCATAAATCAATCCCCTTCTCAATGTCCACTGTCATTTCAGACCCTAACGGACGTTTTGTAATTGTTACAGGCAAACTTGGAGCCAATAACCTGGTGTTGGCAAATGTGTATGGCCCAAATTGGGATAACGAGAACTTTTTAAAGAACTTTTTTTTCTCTCTCCCTGACCTAAACTCTCACCGGCTTATCCTTGGTGGTGACTTCAACTGCTGTCTCGACCCCTCGCTTGATCGTTCATCTAGCAGGCCTTGTGTTCCATCTAAATCCTCTCAAGTTATCCAGCTATTCATTGAACAGTATGCCGTCTCAGACACTTGGCGCTTCTTTAACCCTAGCACCAAGCAGTTCTCATTTTTCTCACCTGTCCATGGCACGTTCTCACGAATAGATTTCTTTCTCATTGATAATAAGCTCCTCTCCTCTGTGACGTCGTATTCCTACAATCCCATTGTAATTTCAGATCATGCGTGGTCATGGATGTCTCCTTCCCAGGCAGAGCTCTTTCCCGCTCTCCCTGGCGCTTTAATTTGCTGTTACTTTCTGACACCAACTTTATTAGCACAATTAACAGTCGTATTGATCTTTTCATATCTACTAATGCCAATCCAGATGTATCTGCAGCAGTTATATGGGAATCATGTAAAGCTTACTTAAGAAGTGAAATAATATCTTACTCCGCCTATAAAACAAAGATTGCTAGGGAAAAGAAAGTGTCTCTCTCCAAGGACATAGCAGAGCTGCAGTCAATAACCGAACTTAGGAGTGCATTAATGCTTATGCAGAATGGGAAATGCCCTGGCCCTGACAGTTTCCCTACCGAATTTTTAAAAACATTTGCAGATACACTGTCCCCACTACATGTTTAATGAATCGCTGAAAAGAGGCACACTCCCGCTCACGCTACGTCAGGCTACTATCTGTCTTATCTTGAAAAAGGATAAAGACCCTCTGTCCTATAGTAATTATCGACCTATCTCTCTTCTTTGTACAGATGTCAAAATACTGGCTAAAATGCTGGCTAGACGTCTAGAGTGTGTCCTTCCAAATATCATCGCCGCAGACCAAACAGGGTTTGTAAAGAACAGACATTCCTTTCACAATATCAGGCGACTGTTTGATATTCTGTATTCACCAACAACCTCTGACAACCCTGAGCTGGTCATTTCAATGGATGCTGAAAAGGCATTTGACCGTGTGGAGTGGCCCTACCTGTTTTGCACCTCGAAACGTTTTGGCTTTGGCAATACATTTATCTCATGGATTAAGCTTTTGTATACATCACCTCTTGCTTGTGTCCGCACAAATAATGACTATTCTGATTATTTTTCCCTCAAACGTGGTACCTGACACGGCTGCCCACTCCATTATTGTTTGCCATTGCCATTGAACTTCTAGCAGTGGCCCTCAGGTCCAGTCAGATGCAGGTCATGTTGTGTCTCGCTTGATTTCCCCTCCTTGGTTGTCCCTCCCCTTGACCTGATTAACTGCCCCGCCCTTATTGTTTACACCTGTGTTCACCTTGTATATTTAAGCTGTGTTTGTCTCTGTGCCCAGTGCCAGATCGTTTTGAGTTGCCACCATGCTAGTTTGCGTATGCTTAGAATTTTTGTTACTATGGAATATTACCTCTAGTAAAAAACCTTTTTTGAAAACTCTTTTTGTGTTGAGTCGTGCATTTGGGTTCTATCATTTTATTGTGCCCCAGACGTAACAGGGCATCTCAAGAGGCAGCATAGATCATAAGGTATCCCTGTACGCCGATGACCTCTTGGTCTTTCTTTCTTGACAAATCTATCCCCTTACTTACTGTGTTGAAAGACTTTGGGCATATCTCAGGTTATAAATTAAATCTGCATAAAAGCGAACTTATGCCAGTTAATGTGGCTGCCACAGCCTATCCCCTCTCAAACTTACCATTCAGAACGTCTAGAATCAAAAAATTAATTCTACAAAAACCTAAACAGTTCGGCGGTCTAGCTCTACCCAACTTCCTGCTTTATTATTGGGCTCCAAACATTAGAAATATATTGCACTGGCGCCAAACCAACAACCAGTCTTCATCATGGCTGCAGGTTGAGGAAGCCTCATGTAGTACCTCCTCTCTGAATTCCCTGTTGTGCCTTCCCTTAACTTCATCACCATCTGCACACTCCAGTAGTGTTGTAGTGAAAAACTGCCTTAGAATCTGGAATCAGTTCAGGCGGCACTTTAGGCTACAGGTAATACCTGTCTTGGCCCCAGTACATTCTATAACCCTCTGTTCACTCCGTTATTGACAAGGCTTTTTTGATCTGGAAAGATCAAGGGATTGTGTCAATAAAACAGCTTTACATTAGTGGCATATTTGCTTCTTTCGACCAACTCACTCAGGTTTTCAATTTGCAGCCCACTCATTTCTTTAGATACTTGCAAGTCAAAGATTTTGTTCGCAAACATTTTCCTGGCTTCCCTGCCCTCTCTTTCCCTACTCTCACTGATGCCATACTTGATGTTAACCCAAGACCCAGACAACAACCTCTGATGCTTTGGGCATTGCTTGGTCTGCAGAGCTTGGTGAGGATATAGGTCCTGCTGCCTGGAAGCATGCCCTGAGTTGGGTCCACTCGTCGTCTGTCTGTGCTCACCATGGAGTTTTACAGTGCAAAGTGATTAATAGAGTTCACTGGTCTAAAAGCAGGCTTGCTCTTATCTACCCCGACATTGATCCAAACTGTGACAAGTGTCACTAAGGACCAGCCCATCTCAGTCACATGTTCTGGTTCTGCCCCACCCTTGTTCCCTTCTGGACATGCGTTTTTGACTCCCTCTCAGCCATCACATCTGCCAACATTCAACCTTCACCATTGCTTGCCCCGTTTGGTGTCCTACCCAGTGACCTCTCACTGCCGTCCTATTTTACTGAGCTTGTTGCCTTTCTCACACTGCTAGCAAGGCGTGCGATTCTCTTGCGGTGGAAAAGCCCTTGCCCCCCCTCTCACTCTCAATGGATAAAGGATGCACTTAATTTTATGAGATTGGAAAAAATTAAATACTCCCTTCGTTTCTTAGAACAGAAATTCTATAAAACATGACAACCTTTCCTAGATCATGTCCGGTCTCTCCATATAGACATTGACCCTGATGTCTAAACAATAGTTATATTCCCCCCTATAAACAGTAGCTTGTAGCACAGTAGCTGTTTTTGTTTTATTTATTTATTATAATTTTATTTTTTTCTCTCTTGATTTTATTTTATTTTTTTGTCTCTGTGAGCATATGAGCATGCATGACTTGTATGTAAGTATGCCTATGTATATGTGAAGGCATGCATGGCCTATATTAGACTACCACTACTACTATTACCTGTATCAAAACCCATTATACTCTATTTCACTGATACTTCTCTGTAACGGAGGGATAGGGTGGGGGGTTGGAGCTGGGGATAAACGGTTTCTTTGATTGTACCTTGTTTTACAGAATGAATCTTTGTATTAATGCTGCTTCATGCATGCGGTGTAATGTGTATCTGTTATGCTTAAAATCCCACAAATAAATCATAATAAAACAAAGAAAACACAGCAGCACAGTTTAAAAAGCCCAACACTGCTTGTTTTAAAATCTCCCTGCTTACAATAACAAATAACAATTTAACAAGTGGCTCTGGGAACCCCGCATCGCCCGTGTTGGTGTCTGATACTATGCTGTTGTAATAAACCTTATTATTTACAAGCTGGTGTCTCCGGAGACTTCTTCATCATCTTCACAAACATCGCTACAAGATATACTTCAGACTTGGCATCACGAACTTGGCCGTCTTGCGATCTTTAGGCGACTGTACAACACATCTCCTGCCAAGGCATCACAGTCCGGTGAGCATTTGTTGGGTTGGATGTGTGTGTGTTGCTCTGGCTCGCACCGGGCGAACTGATGTGTGGGTATATGCCATGTTTGTGTTGATGTTGGAGTGAGACTCTGTTCTACATTGGGGATTTATTGCATAGTGCACGACGCAATAGGGGGGAGTGTATAGAAGTAAAAGAAATAGGGAAACAGGAATGGGAAGGAATATAGGTATAAGTAAAGGATGTGAAGTTAAAAGCAAAAGGGTAGAATAAGCCTAATTAGCAACGAAAAAGGGAGCTACATAACGGTGCAAGATTAACGAAGATGGGCCCCCAGCTTCTTAACGGTAAGACATTTGTAAAGTAGACACTGCGTGAAAATTGACTTGAAAGATAGGCAGATTTGGAAGGTAAGGTAGATAACCCTGGGCCCAGGGCAATTGGTCAACGGTAAAAAATATAGAAAGGAATAAGGATAAAGGAAATGAAAGGAAAAGGAAAAAGGAGCTGCAGATTTGGATGAAGCCCTCAGAAGAGGCGATGTTAGATGGGCCTAAAAATCCTGAAAAGTTACTAGGTTGATTTTTTTGGATCTGTTCTGGGAACTGGGTGTAGAATAAGAAATTCATTGGTTTCTATTTGGCATTTGTTGACGAACAAATGTTGGGATTAGTCATTTGAGTATTTTACACCTATTAAGGTAGCAGACATTTAGAAATAAAGGGATAATAGGAGCGGCAAGGAAAAGCATGCTTTAGGGAAATGTATGAATGAGAGCTCTTGGTGAAAGTTAGGATTGAATGCCTACTGTGTGTTTGGAAGAATGCTGAATTTATGGGGTGCTGGACGGAGCTGGGCTCTGCTGCATCTGTGTGTGTGAAGGGCTAAAAATAGCCCAACATTTGAGGGAGAGATACGGAGGAGAGAAGAGAGTCAGTAAAATCCAGGAAAAGGATTCTGTGTACTGTTAAAACATATGAGCCTCTTTGAAGAAGAAGTTTTGATTTCGCACTAGTAAAATATATGAGCCTCCAAGAAGAGGACATTTTGAAACAGTAAAAAATATATGTATATATATATATATATGAACTTTTTCTCAGAGGACTTTTATTTGGCTAAAACTGATGAGCTTTCTGGGGGACATTTTCGAATCTGCTACAAATGATGAGTCTCTGTTAAGGGAACATATTTAAATTGGTTAAAGTGTATGAGCCCCCAGAAAAGACATTTACGATTTTGAAGAAAAATGAAGAGATCGTTTGAGACATTTATATGCCTATGCAGCACTATAAAGTAACTTTTTGAAGTAATATACTGCTATAATATATATGCTGGTTATCTATTGAGTTTGTCTTTGCCAAAAGGAGACCTGCAACTTCAATTTCTTTTTCTATTTTATTCTGTTGGAGTTTGGTTGAGAAAGGGGGGTCTCCTCTTTCGTCCCTATCATCTGTATGTGGGGGAGCTGAAACGCAGAGAGGGGCTGCAGAGGACGTGAAAACCTGGCCAGGATACGATAGGGACTAGGGATTGCTGACTACAGAGGGTGCAGCATTAATCCAGTCTGAATTAAGGCCAGTGCAGTTCTTGTCCACAACTCTTTTCACCTGCTTTTTGACTATATTCAAGTGTGTTCATTTATAGTTACCATCACTGATATGCCTTTGGTGCACTTTCATATATTTTATTATATGAGTATTTAAACAGTTCTAAACCAAATTGGGGTTAATAAATTGCAGGATTTGCATTCACGAGTATACCTGCTGTAGTTGGTTTGGAATAAGGCTTGGCAACGGACTGAGTACACGCATTTTAAATATTTATTAGAGTGTTAAGTTTTGGAGCTTGACTTTGTTGGGAGCGCATGGGCGTGGATTATTGGTTGTCGGTTCGGACTGTAGTACCAGTGGCTTTGTTGTGGTGGCTTTGTTTTTATGGGAATAAGCTGTTCAGTCCCTTACAGTGGGGCATTCTTTTATATCTTTTTCCATTGAAATACTATATTACAATCGAGTAATGAATTGAGTGGACAACACCTAACATTGGTTTGATTGATTTGATTGATTGATTAATTGGTTTGATTGACTGATTGATTGATTGGTTTAATTGAGTGGATGATTTATGGAAAAATTAATAATAAAATAAATAAAAACAGAGGGAGAAGTGATTTAAATAGCTTTAAGTAGTTTAGAAGTTTCAGCAATAGGGTCAATTTAGGATTTGGGAACGTAAAACACTTTTCAAAATGAAGAAAAAGAACATTAAAATTACCAATCCAAATGTAATTACTCCTGGGGATGTAGTACAGAAGAATAATCCTTTAATTAAGGGTATTGAAAAGATGTCTGAGAAATGGCACAAACGTTGGCCTGACATTGAACAACCATGGCCAGTGGAAGGGACGCTTAACCTCGATGTAATCAAAACAATGCAGGTGCTCGTTTCTACCTACAAAACTGACCAAAAGAAGGGCAAGAAAGGGAGGCAACGTAAAGAAAAGAGACAGATAGAGCTCGGCATTCTTCAGTTGTTTGAAAACGAGGGACAGAAACGGTTAAAAGTATGATAGAAGCGCGCAAGTAATTCGGAAAAATGCAAAAGAAATACAAAAACTGGCGGCGGAAATTAATACACCTTTTTCGCATACGAAACCAATCAAGAGCCCTCCACCTTATAAGAAGGAGGTGAACATTGAGGAAATCTATCCCCAACTCCCAGTGATCAGCCAAAGGGGTGGTTACCGCATCCGAGATGAAGATGACCAAGTAATAGAAATGGGACGAGCGAAAACAAGTATAAGAATGTATCCAACTGCCAAAAGTAAGAAGAAAACGACCAATTTGGAAAATGGGGGGAAAGTGAGGATCAGGAGAAGAAAGTCAGAGGATGATGACCAGAGTGATCAAGAAGAGGCTATGGGCGGATATGACCCTGCAGTCACGCGGATGCTGGCTAAAGCGGAAAAGAGAGGAGATAACACAGAGACAGAAGAGGACTCGAGAGATGATGAATCTAGTGAATGTGAGATTGGAGACAACGATGAATATTCAGGGGGCGAGGGTCCCTCGACGTCAGTAGGATTTGATCCTACAATATCCAGTACTACAAGGAAGGAAGACAGAAAGAAAGTTATAAAACAGATGGAAGAAATGATCGACGAAAGTATAGTGTCTTTGGAGTTAGCCACTACATCAGAACGTAAAAGAAAGTTGATATGCCGCATAGAAGAACTGCGGACGGAGAAGCAGGAGCTGCAAGGAAAACATTCCCGAGAATCAAATGCAAGATATTCACTTCGCCCAAGAAAAGGAATACTTAAGAAGATGCTTCCTGTAATAGTTCGTGGACAGAATTTGGAGTACAAGCCTTGGCAGAATATGGATATGTCAGATATAATGGAGAAGTTGCCTACTCTTCAAAATGGAGCACATCCGTCGACTTCAAAGATGGATGAGCTCATGGTGGGAACACAATTCGCCATGGGGGATATTAAGAGATTGTTAGCCAACCTTCTTGGGGTTCCAGCTATGGAAGAGATTCTACAGAGAGATGGACTTAACCGATATGTGGGAACTGCTGTAAACGATCCAGAGCTGTTTTCGGCAAATAGAGCTTGAGTGTGGAGAGCACTGAGAGATACATTTCCAACAAATGTACACCCTGACAATGTTCTTATTGAACCACTGGGGCAAGAAGAAAATCCAAGGGCCTATGTGTCAAGAGCCATTCAAAAGTGGAGAAACATTACTGGAAATGACCCGGATCTGGGTCGAATGGAGCAGTATTGGTTCAAGTCATGGTGGCAGTGCTTATATCATTATGTGTGATGTTTTGTTTCTGTACACTGTCATTGACCTTTGCAAAGGCTATGATACTGAGATGGCTTGGTGTCGTGATGCCTGGTGATCCATCTCAGATGCCATTATTACAGGTGGCTAGTATAGATGCCGACGAGGCAGAAGTGTGGATAGAAGAGAAGTTACTGGAGAAATATCCATATTGAACGTCCGATTCTGATATACTCATGACATTTATATCTATTAGAGTGTTGTCATTTGGTAGTTATACTGGGGGTTCTAGGTTTAGGAGGGAATATGGAAATCATAACCTCTAATAATATGATATTGTGAATCTGACATCATAATCAGTGTTTGATGTTTTACTTTGCATCTGTTGTTTTCTGCAAAGATACTGGTTTTTGTTTTTCTTTCCTTCCATAAGGACAAGGGGGGAATTTACACTAGAGGGATCCAGACACTCAGAATGGACAATTAAAATGGACTGAAGGATTCTGAACAAGGACGTTGTGACAAAGTGTTCGGATTCGACATATGAGCGACCCTACACTGAGAGTCGTCAACGCTGCTGCAGAGGAGCTGCAGTGTGAACCACTATTGTGTCTTTTTCTTACATATATTTGTATGAGTTATACTTAAACGTCCATAATATTGTCTCTGTATCTTTGTTTGAGGAATGATGTTATCTGGTATTGAGTAGATATTTTGGGACCTCAGATGTTTTCTTTTTCTTTAACGCCTAGGGAAATTGGGTCTAGGCAGGGAAAGGTCCATTGGAAGGTGCGATGGGTCGACCAGCCAGAATTTGGACATCGTTTTGATTTTGGTTTCTGAGGTTTCCATATGTATTCGCTTAAGTTACATTCTACACATATTGTTATAAATAATTACAGTTCCTCCTTTTGATAGGTCTGGAGTACTTTGTGTGGTCGCCTAAGGCAGAGGGGCCGTGGGAGAATTTCCCTGTCTAGATTGTTTGAGGGTAACTTGGGAAGATGGCTGCCCGGACAGGTTTTTCGCTCCCCCACTCCATAAAATGATTATATCCATAAAATTATAGTAGTGTTAAATGCTGTATTATGCTGTAGAAAGCATGTAGTGGAGGAATTGTTACCTATATCATAAATGTAGTCATGTATGGATAATTATTTTAGTTTCAAGACTCTGTGTAGTCTTGAAGGGGGGAATATGTGGTGTATTAAATCTGTTCATATACAGTTAGTTACTCTCTGAGGTCATAGATAGGGCAGAGATTGATGTGGTACAACAGGATGTTGTATAACAAACCTCTGGAATATGTCAGAAGGCCTCCAGGGATGAGTAAGAAAAAGACAAACGTATATCTCACCTTATTTGGGTATACATTCTTATAGAACGTCGCATTTTGTCACACACCCACATTTCTCCTATAAATTGCATGCACAAAGAGATTTTGGGGGGACTTCCACAATTGGCATCGCCCGTGTTGGTGTATGATACTATGCTGTTGTAATAAACCTTATTATATACAAGCTGGTGTCTCCGGAGACTTCTTCATCATCTTCACAAACATCGCTACAAGATATACTTCAGACTAAAATCAATAAAGTGAAAACGAGAGTGGGAGGGTCAAATGTAAATACATTATGATTGATACTTGAATATTCTTTAAGAAAAAAACAGCCTACATCACAGTTCTCCGTAGGGTTTCATTTATTCTGTTGGCAGCTCATTCCTTAAACAGAAGCCTCAGATTGCCTAAAATAAGGGGAAATATGAAGGGTCTATTTGATGCTTGTCATCTATACGTTATTAGACTTTTTCTCATTAACTAAGATTTGTTAGAAAATGTTTTCAACTTTAAATGACAAAATTGAAATTGGGCTTATTAACAGATGAATTCTACTCAGTGTTGGGAAGGATACTTTCAAAACGTATTCCGTTACAGAATACAGAATACATGCCCAAAAATGTAATTTGTAACGTATTCCGTTACATTAGTCAATCTGAGTAACATATTCTGAATACTTGGATTACTACCACATTGAATTGCATTTTATATGTGTAGGAATATGTCCATCAAATCCTGCTTACTAAACAGCCCTATTCTGGTGTGTTCTTCTGTTCCAATTGGCTGAATGTGTTAGGTCCAAGTCACCCTGAAAGTGCAATATATTATAATTTTCTGTAGAGGAACAAAGAAATGTCCAGAAAATGTGCCCTGAACAAACTAAGGGTATGTTAACACAAAATATGTTTTGCTTGGTTAAAAAAAAAAGAAGAATTGACCAATTTTCCCATTCAGTTTCTTTATTTACTCAGCTGTTAAAAGTGGGAAAATAGAAAAACATAAAATACTCTGTTTCTGTTCAGAATTTGCTGTTACATCTAACATTTTTTTTTTCACTGAGCGACTAACTGTGTAGGTGTTCCAACTTATCACCTTAAAAATAAAAAGCACCAGAGGAAAACCTGCATTTTCCCTACCCTTTTCCCGATTTTACATGATAAAAGCATAAAAGGATGATATGAAACATTCCATTAAGATTGTTACAGCTGACTTTTTTAAACATTAATGTTCTTCCATTAAGAAAGATACACTAATAACGGTCCCTCAAAACAAAACAGAAACACAAACTGAATGTGATGATGGCAAAATGATATCCTTTTTTTAAACTACGCCACCAAATGTTATATTGAAAAACCAACATTACTTCTTGGTAATGTAACAACAAAGGCTAGCAGCAAAAAACAATCCAAAATGTCAAAGTTGTACATAACATAGGGTGAAAAACTTTTTTTTGCAAACATTTGCAGAAGGCATGTAAGGTGTTGCTTTTATGTGAATGTCAGATGAAAAAAATACAACAATTGGTTTTAAAAAGAATAATGTGGTTGTCAATGTGCATTGCCTGTGAATGCCTGTGAACCTAAAGCCAATATGCTTTGAGCCACCTACCTACATATTTGACCCACCTACTCTACATATCAACACTCCAGTAAAGGCGGTTGTATCGCAGCAGGAGAGCCTGCTCAAAGTGCTTATCTGTCATTTTGTTACGGTGTGGAGTGAAAATAAGTCCTCCCTGGCTAAAGAGACGCTCGACAGGAGCACTTGATGGCAGAGTAGTATTGTACTTTAAGAAGAGGGCTCTGATCATTGGATACATCTTCAATGAAGCCAATGACTTGTCTGGATCTTGGAGATACCTCTGCACCTCTTCCTCCACTGATGAACTTGTCATCTGTGCTCTCTCAAAAGTGAAGAAGTTGTCATCATCTTCTGGATCACCTCCAACTGCGGCATTTCCAGAGGTGCCGGCTTCCTCAGAAGGCTCTGTATGAAGAAGACAAGTCTCTTGGACCATTGCTCTTTTCATGGCTTACCTCTCTTCATCAGCAAGCCACCACAGTCGAAACTTTGAGATGGTGGAAGCCGCCATCCTTGCCTCATGGGAGGCCAACACCTGCCCAAATCCAGTGTCAATGGCTTTTATAACAGCTGAGAGGATGTGGGTTGAGAACTGCACTTGTGTCAACTTTTCAGATAACTTGGCTTTTAGGCTGAGAATGGTGGGAACTATGTATCCAAAGTAACAGTTCTTTTCTCCCTGGAGCAGGTTGATTGAGTAGGCAAGAGGTTTCAGAATGGCTGTGTACTCTTTTGGAAACATCATCTCTTGAGGATGCAGTTTCGCCACTTTCAGCTGGTCACAGATTCCATTGAGCTGACTCTCAGTGAGACTCATTAACTTCTCGATTGCATGATACTCTGAGCTCCACCTAGTCACTGAAGGTACCAAACATCTCATTTGGGCAATTTCGTCAATTGCATCAGCAGCACCTGATGAGCGATGAGACTTATTCCAGATTGCAGCACATTTTGACATTGCACTTCTGTATAGTTTTCGAGAAACACCCTGCGAGGCAACTTTGTCAAGATCATTTGTGGCAACAAGATTCAAAGTATGCGCGGCACATCGATGGTGAGGTGGCAAAAACAAGTTTAGCTCCTCTTCCTCTTGCTCCTCCTGAAGAACTGCAGAGACATCAGCAAACTGCACATCATCTATGCCATCCATCTCATCATCCATTTCACACCTCCATATTCATTGAATGCCTTCACGAAATTGCTACCATTGTCAGTGACTGTGGCACTGGCTTTGCCTTGGATCTGGAATTCTGCATGAATCTGACTAATTTTGGCAGCAATCACATCATAGGTGTGGCGGCCCCTTATCCTTTCACATGCCAGCGCAGCAGATTTTGGATCTAATGTCTCTGGCTCAATCCAGTGACACGTGATTCCCATGAAACTCCTATGATGAGCCGTCCATATATCTGCTGTTGTGCACACGTTTTGAACATCCTGAAGAGTTTCAGTAAGTGCCTCCTTCATACTTTGAGATCCCCTTTCAATGCGCAACATCAATGTTTTTTTGCACATGGGTGTCCTACCCCCACTAATTCCTTCGATCATCTTACGGAATGGGGCATTCTCCACTAATGAAAAGGGCTGCACATCTGCAATTACGAACTCAAGAACCAAGGAGTTTACTTTTCTTTGGGTGATTGCTGAGGTGCTGAGTGTTGATTGTTTGAGAGGAGGTGTGGTGGGCATGGCTCTTCGTTCACCACCATCATCTAATGCCATTTCTGCTGTTTTCAAGACACTGGAATGCTTCCTCTAAAATAAAGAAAGACATCAAGAGCATAAATAAATAACACTGAAATTGTTTTATGCTGGGAAGAATGAAGAGGATTAATGTAGGCCTATACATGTGTGTAAAACCATGTGGAAGCATTTAAACATATAAAAAGCTTCCACAGTAGCATTACTAACAAGTACCTGAACTAGCAGACAGATTTTTTTGTGTTTGTAGTCCCGAACTGCATACTACAAAAATCTAACCACTGTCTAAGGTAACACAAGCTAATTTTAGCTAACGTTAGCTAGCATGTCAAACAGGGCTAGTCAGACTCTTTCAATGGCTCCGGGGCTAGTAAATCAGCACATTAAGTACTATATAGAATGAAAAGTTGCACATAACTGATACAACTATTAAATAGCAAGATGACCAGTAAAACTACAGCAGACGACAACCCCCGGATAATTAAAAAAAAACGAACTTACTTTAAGATGCTTCTTCAGGTTGGAGGTGGAGTCTTTGGACGCTGAAAGGAGGTTGGTTGCTGGCAAGCAGAGGTTGCACTGCACAGTTATATTTCGTTCTCCCTTCTCTTTCTTTAATGTGAAATGCTGTTTGAATTTCCATGTAAGAAACGCATTCCTGCCCTGGCTCTGTTGTGCCGGCTCCGGCTCAAGCTCTACCTCTAGCTCCTGCTGTTCCTCTTCGGACTTCATTGTGACTAATCACGCAAAAAATCGTTCGTTTTCATGTTGGGGTTGGGGCTTCTGGGAAATGCATTAATTTATTTAGAGAGTGAATAAACTCGTGAAACAGAGAAGTATCGTCATGTAATCCATCGATTTCAACAATGTAACTGTATTCTGAATACCATCTATTTAAATTGTAACTGTAACGGAATACAGTTACTCATAATTTGTATTCTGAATACGTAACGCCGGTACATGTATTCCGTTACTCCCCAACACGTGATTCTACTGTATAATATATGTTTACATATATATGTAAAAAGTACAATATAAGACAAGCTCAAGTTTCCAATGGGGGTTTTTGGCCCCGGCAGTGGCTCAACTGGCTGGGGCACCTGCACTGTACGCCGGCGACCCGGGTTCGATTCCCGACCCGTGGTCCTTTCCGGATCCCACCCTGACTCTTTCTCCCACTTTCCTGCCACTCTCCACTGTCCTATCCAATTAAAGGGCAAAAAGCCCCCAAAAAATAACTTTAAAAAAGTCTCCGATGGGGGCCATTATAATTTTGAATCTGCTGAGGGCCGATTTAAAATGAAACACGGTCTGAATTTGGTCCCTGGACCTTGGTTTGGACACCCCTGGTGTAGAGTGTAAATTGGATTGGTGACAGTACTGTTCTTTGGGGGGTAACAGTGTTGCTCACCAGCACATCAGACATGCTGCCCTGCAGTCTGACATACGGCCTGCTGGTGAGGTAGTCTGTGATCCAGGCCAACGAGGTGAGCAGGTGTGGCTGGATCGTGTTGAAGGAGCTGTAGAAGTCGAAGAACATGATTCTTAGGGAACTGTGCGGCTTCTTAAGATTTGTGTTGTTTGCAGTACACGCTGATAACTTGGATCCACCATCAGTTTGTACTGCCCTTGCTGAGCACAGGCCTGAGACCTTGCTTTCAGTGTTCTGTCTCCTTACTCCTGCCTGTTGGCGTCAGCTGATAGAGGTTATAGTGCTTTGCCTGTTTCATGTTGTTGTGCAGAAAGTTGATTATGTTCTCAGAACTAGCTAAATACATGGGACCGGGTTGAGACATCTTCAGAATTGGTCAGGTAACCGCTGTGTCACCTTGTGGCTGCAGCAAATGTTTTTATCAGTTCTCCGGCAATAACTTCCAATAAATTCTTCAGTGCTTGCTGTCAAGTTCGAGCTCTTCCATTTTCTCATTGTGTTTCGAGTCCGTTCTCTAGAAGTTACCATTACATATCATGTAGGATTTATGGAGCATGTAAATAATGGCATCCTCTACACCGGTTCATGGCTCTTTCTCCAGCTCCTTCTGAACAGCTTTAGCTCCCTCAGTGTTTCGAGCCATGAAAGCCCTCTTTTTCCTGTTCAACAGGGTTTAAATGTCCCCATTGATCCAGGACTTGTTGTTTGGGAACAATGCAAGGGGGTTGTATGTGGGTACAACCCCATTGCATTGTACCCACCAAAAAGGTACGATGCTGATCAGGTTATGGTCTAAACTGCTGGGGGGGAGGAGGATGGTGGAGCTATTTAGTATAGTTGGAAAACAGTGTCCTGAAACTTACAATTAAAGGTAAAAAGTTCTGGAAAGAATAGAGAAAAGTAGAAACACAGGAGAGTTGCTAAAAACAGGCTGCGCCAGTGACCCCCATCACCCCAGCAACAAGCGTCACAGCATCAGGACCACCAGACTATATATATATGTATGTTGCTACATAATATCAATTTCCTGACCTGTCTCCATTTTGTGTAATGTCCCTGCATCTGCTGATTTGCCATCTACTTTTTGTGAACATTTTTTTTGATTATGAACCAGTTTCTAATGTCCATTTTCCAGGAGAAATATGAATGCTCAACGCCAAACTAAACTAGCCAGATGTGCACTGGAAAGATGCTTTACAGCTGAACTGAAGCATCTGAAAAAACACACAATCAAACCTACTGAAAACCAGTCCTGTGGATCACCAGCAGAGGGTGCACCTAGACCACTGCAATCAAAAACTGAGCCAATTCATTTAGGACTTTCATACCACAAAAAAGCATGATATTAATAAATACAAAATAAGAAAACCTCCTGGGATGGCCAAAATCCTGGATGAGTGGGCCTGACCCCCGAGCAGACAAACATTAACATGTATAAATCACAAATGTAGATCCATTGGATCATAACTATAAATTAGGGCCTGAACTACTAACATTTGGGATTATCCTTTAGTAATACATTGAAAACCCTTTAGTGCTTGATTCTTTGTACGGTCCCATATGCTTTGAATTTCTGTTTCAGGCCCAGGCATGATACAATAGAGCCAAAACAGGAAGTCCTTGTCTCTGTGTGAGCCTGTGACAGTGGGGCAGGGTGTGGCTGCACTCTGTGCCCTGCTCTGTATTCATGCGTTCATACACTCCTTGACTTACTCCAGCAGTAGATCAGGTTTTTTACTGAGACTGCTAAATTTGGATTTAAGACTTCTTTTCACAAAGGTTTGGGTTATATTGTGAGGTAAGGTGAATTGTCAATTAAAACAAGTTTCATTTTAAAAGGCGTATTTTTTTACAGAAGCTAAACAAATTTGGATAAATTACTATTTCACCACAGCTGGAATTAAAAGACCAGGAGCAGTTTTGATCATTACCCACACTATCTCATCTATGGAGCGCCTGAAGTTAGTCCTGCAGTACTTTCAGTCCAATTCTGAGTCCATCTCTAATGGCATCTGTATCATCCTGGCCCTGGTCAGCGTCAAGCTGTACACCAGTTTTGACTTTAACTGCCCATGCCTTCCTCAGTACAACAAGCTGTACTCTCTAGGTGTGATGATTGTACCCCCCATCATATTCTTTTTCCTGGGGGTCCTAGTCAACAGACATACAGGAGTCATGATGGACGAGTGGATGAGACCCATTGGGAACAGATCCAAAAATCCTGCTGTGGTTAAGTGAGTCAAAGATTTACTAAAACACTCTCACAGAGCATTGTTTTTCTAATGACATCCCTGTAAACTAGTATCCTTTCAAGGTCATCATATTGTTTGAATGTATGTGTAGTTCTTTCCATTATTCATTTGAGAGCATAATAAACTGAACTATTTATTAACATGGTAAAAGTTCTTATGAATTTTCAACATTTAATCTTGTCATTACGTCATAATACAGAGCTAGAGTAGAAATCCTCTGGAGTCCTGGCCATATCATTGCTGTTTATGGCTTTGGATCTTAAACCTTATTAACCTATTCTAACCTTATTCAAACCAAAGACAACATATAGAAAATGTGTTTCAGTTGCAAAGCAACTGAATAATATTTACATGTAGAACAAAAAGAAATGTAGTAAAGAATTAAAAACAAAATACCTAATGACAACATTATTAATCCTTGTAATATTGTAGGAGTTATTCCAGTAAGCAGGTAGACTTTTATTCAGTGTCTCCTGCTATTGCAGTGAAAGTAGATAACTAGCTAGCACTAACTTCAAAAGTCGTTACGCATTGCTAGATGCTGTCATGCAATAGTTGCCGTGAACGAGTGTTCGGCAACGGTTATATCACTCAAGATATAAATAACCCCTTTAAATATAAGTCTGGATTTGGTAAAAATTCTTGAAGATATATGAAACTTTTAGAACTTTTCAAATACACTGCCTGGCCAAAAAAAAAGGTCACACACTCTAATATTCGTTGGACCGCCTTTAGCTTTGATTACGGCACGCTTTAGCTGTGGCATCAAAAATCCATTGATGGAATAACCCAGTCATTCAGAATATTCAGGTAGTCAACTGACCTCATTCTTTGGGCACATAACGTTGCTGAACCTAGACCAGACCAACTACAGCAACCCCCCACAGGCTTGTGACCTTTTTTTTGCCAGGCAGTGTATATACTGCACAAGATAATGAATACGCAATAGGTTTAATTTAAGACCTCGAGAATGAATTAGTCACAGCTAACCATGCTTTTTTGCTTGAGTCAAAAATAAATTAAAAAACATATGGTTCAAGATTTCTCTGTTAATCTAAAAAATTAAGCTGTTTCAATATTTGACAGTCACATAATAATAGCATCTGTAAAAAAATGTTACAAAGTTCGTTGTCCACGGAAGAGATGACTCTGTCCTCGCTCACATCCAATGAGGGCGGGGCTAAGACGAAAGTGAGGGAAACGAGGAGGCCAAATCAGCATTTGGGATGAAACTAATGTCTTCCTTCAGGTACCTGTTCTCAGCCATGATCCAGAGGGCCCTGCTGGCCCCCATGGTGTGGATCCTGGTCACTCTGATGGATGGAAAGATCTTCATCTGTGCCTTTAGTGTTAGTGTAGACCCTGCACTCTTCTCAGGTATCAGTAACGTTATACATAGAGAACACATATTCAATGATTATTCTAACTAAAATCTAAACTGTTACAGATCTCATGTGGTATGTTTCCTCAGGTTTGCCCAACAATACAGGTCTGGAGTTGATCAAAATCATGGCCAAAGTGCCCTGCAAGGAGGACATTATCTTCAGGAACAGCTCTTTCCGCAAAGCAGTTTCTCGTTACGTTCGCTGCTATTCACAGGTAAGCTGTTACAACCTCAGTGAGTGGTGGAATTGATGTATTTCTATTCTCGTGAAAAGCCTCTAACAGCTTTATGCTCCTTCAGACAAGGTTTTCTGGATAATTTAAACCAAAAACCTTGCCTGACCAGAGGCCACTGAAGTGCTGTGGTACAAGATAAAGGCTTAACTGAAGCTTGTAGGTGTACCGGGTTAAATCATAAGCTCCTGCTCCAAAGGGCTGACATTCAAACTGGGCTTCATTTGGATTTCCTAGAGCTCCTTATCTAGGTTTATGATTATAAAATGTTAAAAAAAAATCTAGGGTACCACTTTATAAAAAGACTACCCTTAAAAAGTGTTTACGAATAGTTCGTAATTCATTTATTACTTAGGTTGTGAATACATCATTAATAAGCTTTTATAAGAAAAGAGATGCCAAGATGGATGGGGGGAAGAATGGGGGGGAGATTTAACTCAGGGAATAACAGATACCAAGGGTGTTGGCTGATGAAGAAGAAGTAAGCTAGGTAGCCAATATAAGGCTTAGTCATCTAGCCAAATAGTGAGCCTGTGTTGATGTATGAGAACTATGTTAGAACTGTTTTATAAATGGTTCTTACTGATTAATAAAGTGTTTACAACCTAATTAATATCCTAATTATAAACCTTTGTTATGAATCCTTTATAAGGATAGTCTATATTGTACTAAGTGGTACCAAATATGGTATTATTATTATTATTATTATTAACAATAATAATAATAATAATTATAATATTTATAATTATAATTTATATTACAAAAAAATGTTAAGTTACTTGACAAAAATTGAACCCACTGTATGAACAAAAGCTGAAACATTAACTTGTTAGTGCTTTCTGGTGGACAACTTTAGAATTTTCTAACTGATGGAAATGCAAGAGGGGGTTTTGAACCTTTTGAGTTATGAAACTACCCATAGTTTTGTAAATTCAAATGGTTAATGCTGCAGATGGACTCTGAAATAGATTTTCTGATAGGTCTGTGGATTTTTTGTCCATCACTTCCATTGGAACGGTTATGGAGGGATTTCTCCATAGTCAGTAGAGGAGGAAGGAAGAGCAACCACAGCAATCAATAACAATGTGCATGTGGGTATGTACAATTAGTTTAATTCAGACTACACAAAATGGAAACCCAATCATTTAACTTGATGAATAAAAAGTTGGTTTCAGATTCGAATAACTAATCCAATCCAATACAACTATATTTATTAAGCATTTGAGGCTGCAGTGTTAGTCATTCGAAAGAAAATGTTGTCATAATTATCAGCAAATCAAAGGCTTTTGTTTGGGTGTAAGTACACACACACACACACACACACACACACACACACACACACACACACTCCCACACAATGGTCTCCAGTGCAGTTCATTCTCAGCCTCTGCAGTGAACGTGTCGATGTATCCTTGGGCAACATACTTAACTCCAAGTTGCTCCCAATGCTAATGTTGTGTGAATATATGAATGTTACCCTCCTTGATCAGGAGACACCTTGCATGCCAGCCTCTGTATATCTGTATATGTAAAAGCACTGAGAGCGTAAAGACTGGACAGAGTCCTTTTACCATTCCTTCCACCATATGTGTCAGTATGATCAACAGCTGACTATGGTAGTTGCTTTGTGTGACTAATTTTGCTTGCCATGTCTAGGCAGTTGGCTGGTCCATCCTACTTTTCCTGATTGTACTTGGAGCAATGGGACGCCTCATCAAGCCCTACTTCGATGACCACGCCACCTCTCTTCAGACACGCTATTGGAGCAACTACCTGGACGTGGAGCAAAAGCTCTTTGAGGAAACCTGTGTCCTGCACGCTCGTGACTTCGCCCGGAAGTGCGTAGTGCAGTTCTTCGAGGACATGAGGGAGGACACCATACTCCGTCTCCCGCACCCGCTTTTCCTCACAAACGTCAGAGAGGAATGGGAGGATGAAGAAGAGGAGAGACTTCATGGGGTGTCGAAGCAGGAGCAGATGGACCAGCTGCTTAACAAGTGGTACCACAGTAAACCAGAACTGGACGTCACCAGAATGGCACACAGACCCAGGACCTGTGTTACCTGGGAGGACAGAGGCGGGAGGACTTTATACTCAGATGTCTAGGACACATTCGGAGATGTAAAGCTGCCGGTAGCTAAAGGTCTACTTACTAATGAAGCCAAGCTTTCATTTACATCTCCTGATCTTCTTTCACCAAAAGGAGCTTTTGCATGAATTAAAAAAATATATGAATTAAATGATGTTACTACTGAAATGTTAGTGTAAATAAGATGCAGTATCAGGACAAAAACAGACATGCAGGGATTACACCCAGAAGCCAAAAAAAAACACACACCCGGCATGTCGCTGCGATCCAGTATAAGCTCCACATAATACATAACACATAACACATAATCACCTCCCCCCTCGATGCTTTCACCTTCCTGATCGAGACAAAGGGAGACAGACAGACGTTACTATACACTGTTGAGAGCTACTGTTGTTTCTCCTTCACATCATCTTAACATTTAAGTGGTGCTGTCTTAATTCTCCGTGCCTCTGGCTCTGAGGAGCTCCCTCAGTTCATCCAGATCAATGTACTGCTATCCCCGCAGATAGCAGTGATCTATCAATAGATCCAAGACGGACGGCATCTGACTGAAAATCTGAATCTGGAGGCACACAATCAATCAATACATAAAAAACACGTGGGGTTGGGCGATATATAGAACATACGCTATTTACCACGGCTTGTTTTCTGTACGATGTGTTAAAACACACACACACACACACACACACACACACACACACACACACACACACACACACACACACACACACACACACACACACACACACACACACACACACACACACACACACACAAAAATTAAGAAACAGGAATGAATAAAAAAACGATTGGCTCTTAGAGGACTGCACACGGCTGCTCTTAGAGGCTGGCAGTTTTCCATGGTAATTTGACTGTCAGGGTGTGGTGCTGCTGGTTTTGCATTCAGGTTGTTGACTTGGAACTTACTCACACAGACTTATTGACCTGCACATTAGTGTACAGACTCACAAATGTTAAATTTTTACTTTGTATAAAGTCTGCTATGAAGATACAGTGGAGGAAATACGAATTTGATCCCCTGCCAATTTAGTTAGTTTACCCACTTACAAAGAACTGAACACTCTGTAATTTTTATGTGAGAGACAGAATATCAAAAAAGAAAATCCAGAAATGTACATTAAAAAAAAAAAAATTTAATATGCATTTAATTGGGGAAATAAGTATTTGATCCCCTTGCAAAGCATACCTTAGGGGAAGGAGGTTATCAGCCAATATTCTAAGATACATGGCCCTCTCTATCATCCCCTCGATGCAGTGAACCGCCCTGTCCCCTTAGCAGAAAAACCCCCGCAAAGCATAATGCTTCCACCTCAGTGCTTGACGCTGGGGATGGTGTTCTTGGGGTAATAGTAAGCATTTCTCTTCCTCTAAACACGACATGTCGAGTTGATGCCTAAGATGTTGATGTTGGTCTCATCTGACCACATCACCTTCTCGTAAGTCTTCTCTGAATCATTCAGAGGTTCACTGGCAGACTTCAGACGGTCTACATGTGCCTTCTTGAGCAAGGACAGTGCAGGATTTTAATCCATTATGGTGCAGTGTGTTACCAATAGTTTTTTTGCTGACTGTTGTCCCAGCTGACTTGAGATCATTAACAACTCCCTCCTGTGTAGTTCTTGGCTCACCCTTTACCTTTCTCATGATCATTGATGCCCCAAGAGGTGAGATCTTAGATCATGGAGACCCAGATTGAGAGCGATTGATGGTCATTTTGTGCTTCTTCCATCTTCTAATAATCAAACCAGTTGTCTCTTTCTCACCACGCTGCTTGCTGATGGTTTTGTAGCCTATTCAAGCCTTGTACAGGTTTACAATCTTGCCCCCGATGTCCTTAGACATTAGTTCCACCATGATCACAAGATGTCTTTGGTCTTCCCATTGTGGAGAGGTTGTAATCTGATTTATTGACTGTGGACAGCTCTCTTTTATCCAGGTAAAGAGTTGACATCAGGAGTTCTTTCTTAAAGCGAGAAGACTTATTTAACCGGTCCTTGGGAGCCAGAATTTTTGTTGGTTGCAAGGAGATCAAATACTTATTTTCCCCGAATTTAATGCAAATCAATTTATATTTTGTTTTTAATCTACATTTCTTGTTTCTTTTTATTTTTTTATATTCTGTCTCTCACTGTTAAAATAAACCTACCATAAACATTGTTCATTTGTTTGTAAGTTGTTAAACTAAATAAATTGGCAGGGGATCAAATAATTATTTCCTCCACTGTACATAATCCTCCACTCTACATAATTGTAAACTCAGTACTGTTTAGCTGATTGGTAGGTATTTGGTCATCGACAGAACATGTTTTATATCACAGAGCACTAAAGGGCAGTCATGACTCTTTGCTTTGCAGACAACTGACACAGATTCAATTCTCAGCCTTAAATGTTAAATGATTGTTTTATATTTTAGACTCCCACATTTTTATACCAGTTTTACCTGAAATGCCATCACACTCAATAGTAAACATGGGTTTAAAAGGCTGAGTCACATTTACCACTTCAGGACTTTGCAGAAGCTTGAGATGCATGACTATATACCATTGCAAGTCTATGTTTTATAAAAACATCAATCTGATAAGGTTGTATCTGTCTCTGTCTTCTGTTTGGATTGGCATCTTTAAAGAACAACAGTTTTAACAAGAACCTCAACAAAGTAATATTAATTTGAACTGAGGGCATTATAGAATAAGAATATATAACATTTGAAAAATTATCCTAATTCTGCAATTCTTAAATGCATACATTTGTTAAGTAAATCTTATTGAAGTCACTTTATCTTAATAACACACCTTGAGGAATACATATTGAGGAAATATGTTTAGTGTGAATTTTACAACAAAATAAGTGATCTGCTTAACTTAAATCTTAGGTTCTAATGTATCTAAATAATAACAGTGTTGGAATGCAACTAAGTACATCTAAGCTGATGTTAAGAATTTTGGGTTTTACAACATTTTTGAAAGCAGGACTTTTACTTGTAGTGTAGTGTTTTAGGAACACAGTATTTTTAAAAGAAATTATTTTTTAGAAACTGTCGTTTTTTTCACTTTTTTTCTACTGTAATTTTTTCCCCTTTTTACAATTGTAATTTTTCGACTTTATTTTTCTTCCCTTTCCTTCCGGACCTGTTGTTTGTTTCAACTTTTTTTCGACAGATTAGGGTCCTCTACACATAGTATATATATATATATATATATATACACACATATATATATATATATATACACACATATATATATATATATATATATACACACATATATATATATATATATATATATATACACACACAGGCGTGAGCCTGTCTGCTTTCATTTGGGCATTGTCATGCAATTTGCAGACACATGTCTCCCTGTTGTTGATGTTTGGGGCAACAATCCAAAAAGGTTTTATCCTGCAGAAAAGCGAATAGGACAGCTTCAAATGAGGCATCTCCAGCATCAACTTCTGATGCAAATTTAGCATTGAGTCAGAGAGGAACCTCTTTTGTTTCTTCTTTTTGAATCTTGTGATTGTTTCATTCTTCCCCGCTGATGCCCGACTATTGTCATCTCGACTTAAGAACATCTTGACTATGTCCATGGTCTTTTTATTTCCACTTCTCTGATAGTTGAACCTGGACTGTGGCTTGTCTACAGTCTTGTTGTAGACTTTGTGGGAGATACCTACTGTTTTTCTGAGCAAATTTACAAGTTTGTATTTTCTGAGAAACCTATCTGAGACAGCTCTTCTAAATGCATGCTTTTGTTTATAGTTGACAGACTTGTATTTTTTCTCCATTTGGTGCATAAGTGTATTGTGAAATAGCAGAGTGTTTCTAATATGAGCAGGAACTCTGTGCTGCTTTACATCATTATTAGTTTTTGTTCTTGGGAAACAATATGACTTGTCTGATGTCAACCTCAATTTTAACCTCTGACATCTTTTTTTAAAATGTTGCTTCTCTTCGCTGCACGTCTTTGACCTTCTGCTCTAGTTTCTGTAATTTTCTATAGTTAGAGGTTTTTGCCCTTCTCCTTTTCTGATCTGCAGGCCTAGGCTCTGGTGTCTGATCAGCCTCACTAGAAGTGCTTGGTGGTGTTGAAGCCCTGCAAAATGTCTCCATCTCGCTCTGTCTTTTCGCCAACACCCTGTGCTTTTGCTGTCTTTTCCTCCATGATTTCCTGACCTTCCTTTGCTCCCTGTTGGACAAATCGCGGATACATTTCAACTTTCCCTCTTCTCTTCGTTTCCTATTTCTTTCTCTTTCCTTCCTTAAATATTCTTCGTGTTTCACTGGATCATCCCTCACTCTTTTCCTGTATTCTCTCAGCCTCTCTGCTCCACTTTTTCTCATTTGTTTTGGCATTTTGGTTCTCCCCTGAACAATTTCAGATAGAAATCAGCATTATCTACATGTTTACCATTTAGTCCACACAACACATTTATTTTAAAATGATGGGATTGAACTACTTCTTACCATTCAATTTTGTCACTACCAAAATAATCATGTCACTACCGAAACTTTACCATATGTTTCGGTAGTGACTGTGTCGGTAGTGACAATTCTAGCTAACTTTGAGCATAACTAAAGAATGCTAGCAAGCACATGGCTAGCATACATGTCTTTGAAGAGGGGTACACTCATAAAAACATAATATTTTGCATAAAACCCCCAAAAGTTCTCTTAATTGAAGAGAATATGTGTTTGATAGTGACAATTCCTATGGTTACATGCCGATTTTCAGACTTTGGAACACATTTATATAAAAAGTATGGGATTCTGCTACTTACCATTCAGCCATGAAGGTCTGAGATGCTGTAACACTTCCCAATCCAAAATGCAGGGGGTGTGGCTAAAAACCAGGCTCAGCCAATGGACTAAAACTTTTGTGTTTCGGTAGTGACATGAAAACTGGGGACATGATTTTTTGAGTATAGTTTTTTTCCATTTTTGGCTCTGCTTTGTAGCGATCCAGACAATGCTCTATGGACTCCTCCTCGTCATCTGTATCTGAATCAGAAGAACACAGCAACATGGACATCCTCCTCCTCTTCTTTGGTGATGGCTCCTCTGTTGTCTCAGCAGGTGGTTGTTGTGCACGTGTCTCTCTCATCATCAGGTCACGTACTGAAGCCCACACCTCACTCCTTTCATCTTTTGGAAGGCACTTAAGGTCTTTAAACGTAGGGTCAAGGGCATTTGTGATCTTCAGCCATTTGAGGTTGGTGCTATCCTTCCGTTGAGCTAGGTCTGTGGTAAAGGCCTTCTTGAACATCAGAAAATAAACTGGATCAGGGCTCCATAACTCTGAACAAGTGGCATAAGGCTGGCAAGACCACTGAACAGGAGACATACTGCTCTCCCCCCAGCAGTTCAGTCACATATGTGCAATGGAAAGCACAAGGTGTTAAACATTTCAGTACATCTTTATTAACAACACAGAGAACCAGTGCACACATGTAACAGGGTCAATTATAGCAGTAATATGTCATGTAATATTTAGTAATATTTAGTGTTATAATTACCCAAAATCTGTGTTTTAACCTGACATGAGGAACTAGTGAGACTCAACTTATGTACCCCTACGACCACTTTTGGGGGTTACCCTCCTATAAAGGGGTGTTTCCCACGCTACCTCTGCCCTTTTGCTGTACTACATGGGAGAGGTAAGCGACATTGTGGTTGTAGTAACTTACGCTGTTAAGCTAGGTTTATGGAATTTGTTTTACAGCTTTGACTTGCTTTGTAATATTCTAACATATTCCTGTGTTGTTTGATTTGCGTAGAGGCTTGAAGTACACAAGTGTGATTGACGAAAGGATTTTGTTGTTCCCCTTTTCGCCGTCAGGTATGTTTTCCATGTTTTAATGTACCATGCCCCTTTTGCTGTTGTACTACATGGGAGAGAGGCTTGAAGTACACAAGTGTGATTGACGAAAGGATTTTGTTGTTCCCCTTTTCGCCGTCAGAAATAAACGGAGATCGCCTCCAAAGACATTAATGGCCTGCAGCGTATTAATCAACACACAACGCAGAGAATACGAAAGTCCACCGGTTACACACACACACACACACACACACACACACACACACACACACACACACACACACAGGAGATGGAGAGAGAGAGAGAGAGAACAGCACACACACACACACACACACACAGATGAAAGAGGGAGAGAGAGAAAACAACATACACACACGAGATGGAGAGAGAGAGAGAGCAGACACACGTGACAGAGAGAGAGGGAGAGAGAGAAAACGGTACACATATACTGTACACAGGATAGATAGATAGATAGAATCGGAGGATGAAACCCTCTTTATTTGTCACATACAGTGGGGCTAAAAAGTATTTAGTCAGCCACCAATTGTGCAAGTTCTCCCATTTAAAAAGATGAGAGAGGCCTGTAATTTTTATCATAGGTATACCTCAACTATGAGAGACAAAATGAGAAAAAGAAATCCAGGAAATCACATTGTAGGATTTTTAATGAATTAATTGGTAAATTCCTCTGTAAAATAAGTATTTGGTCACCTACAAACAAGCAAGATTTCTGGCTCTCACAGACCTGTAACTTCTTCTTTAAGAGGCTCCTCTGTCCTCCACTCGTTACCTGTGTTAATGGCACCTTTTTGAACTCGTTATCAGTATAAAAGACACCTGTCCACAACCTCAAACAGTCATACTCCAAACTCCACTATGGCCAAGACCAAAGAGCTGTCAAAGGAGACCAGAGACAAAATTGTAGACCTGCACCAGGCTGGGAAAACTGAATCTGCAATAGGTAAGCAGCTTGGTGTGAAGAAATCAACTGTGGGAGCAATTATTAGAAAATGGAAGACATACAAACCACTGCTAATCTCCCTCGATCTGGGGCTCCACGCAAGATCTCACCCCGTGGGGTCAAAATGATCACAAGAACGGTGAGCAAAAATCCCAGAACCACACGGGGGGACCTAGTGAATGACCTGCAGAGAGCTGGGACCAAAGTAACAGAGGCTACCATCAGTAACACACTACGCCGCCAGGGACTTAAATCCTGCAGTTCCAGACGTGTCCCCCTGCTTAAGCCAGTACATGTCCAGGCCCGTCTGAAGTTTGCTAGAGGGCATTTGGATGATCCAGAAGAGGATTGGGAGAATGTCATATGGTCAGATGAAACCAAAATAGAACTTTCTGGTAAAAACTCAACTCGTCGTGTTTGGAGGAGAAAGAATGCAGAGTTGCTTCCAAAGAACACCATACCTACTGTGAAGCATGGGGGTGGAAACATCATGCTTTGGGGCTGTTTTTCTGCAAAGGGACCAGGACGACTGATCCGTGTAAAGGAAAGAATGAATGGGGCCATGTATCGTGAGATTTTGAGTGAAAACCTCCTTCCATCAGCAAGGGCACTGAAGATGAAGCGTGGCTGGGTCTTTCAGCATGACAATGATCCCAAACACACCGCCAGGGCAACGAAGGAGTGGCTTCGTAAGAAGCATTTCAAGGTCCTGGAGTGGCCTAGCCAGTCTCCAGATCTCAACCCCATAGAAAATCTTTGGAGGGAGTTGAAAGTCTGTGTTGCCCAGCGACAGCCCCAAAACATCACTACTTTAGAGGAGATCTGCATGGAGGAATGGGCCAAAATACCAGCAACAGTGTGTGAAAACCTCGTGAAGACTTACAGAAAACGTTGGACCTCTGTCATTGCCAACAAAGGGTATATAACAAAGTATTGAGATGAACTTTTGTTATTGACCAAATACTTATTTTCCACAATCATTTGAAAATAAATTCTTTAAAAATCAGACAATGTGATTTTCTGGATTGTTTCCCCCATTCTGTCTCTCATAGTTGAGGTATACCTATGATAAAAATTACAGGCCTCTCTCATCTTTTTAAATGGGAGAACTTGCACAATTGGTGGCTGACTAAATACTTTTTTGCCCCACTGTACATGCACACAGCAGAGCACACACAGTGAAATTTTTCCTCAGCATTTAACCCATCCTAGTACTAGGAGCAGTGGGCAGCTATTTTGCAGCGCCCGGGGGAGATAGGGAGAAAGAAACAGAGGGAGGAGAAACAAGAAATAAATAACTTACCTGCAAAGTTCAAGTAGTTCCTCCAGCTTTTGCAGTTTGGCAAGCTCCTGGTCAGTCAACATGGCAACCTTGCTCTTTTGCTGCGCCAGGGTAGTGGTCAGTGAAGATTTGTTTCTCTGCATCCTCTTTACCATCTCCAGCGTAGAATTCCATCTTAATGCAAAGTCCTGAGCAAGTGATTCTTGCTTAAGTCCGTGTGCAACTTGCTGTTCGTTTAATTCCTGAGCGTTAGATGGACTATGCTTAAAGTGCCCGACAATCTTGCGACATTTGGCCAGAACACTTTCAAATCCACTGTCTTTAAGTGAGACTGTGACCGTTCTTTGCTCACAGTAAGTGCAAACGACTGCAGAGTCCAGTCTTGATCAATGAAATGCGCTGTGACGCCCAAATAATTATCGTTGTTGACAGACGTCCAGTGGTCATCTGTGACAGCGATGTGCTTTGCTTGCTCAAGCATATTCGTCCGCTTTGCCTTCTCATCCTCATACAACGTGTGTATTCTTGACACGATGGTTCCTCTCGAGGGTAAATTATGAGAAGTATCTCCCGATGCAACACAAATTACTTCTCTCAATCCATCATCCTCTACTGTGCTAACTCGGCGGCAGTTTTTAACTATCCAAGTAACCAAGGAATTGGTTAACTTTTCACTTACAGGTTTCGTTATTTGCCCACGAGTGCCACACTCCTGTAGTGTAGACTGGCCCTACGCTAAAGACGTGTTACTTCTGAAGCAATTAAATTCGGCTTTGCAAACTGTGCAAATTGCCTTGGTTTTTTCCATCGAGCCGTCGGGCAACTTTTTAAAATGAAACTTTCCCCCTAAAAGTCCGTCCTTATCCATCTTTCCGCCATAGACTCTCCTTTAGTTAGGCTAGATGTTTGCGCGGTTTGCCCGCGCACGTGACCAAAGATTATTGGTCAGTCGCCACCGGAAGTAAACAAAACCACGTTAATTGCGTTACATTTTTTTAATGCATTAAATGTTTAAAATTAATCGCCAAAATGCACGCGTTAACTTTGACAGCACTAGTAATAACTTATTACTTCAGCTGACACTTTTTATTGCCACAGATAACATCATATTTTAAGAGGAATCGTTCAAATGGTGATACAAGCACCAAAATTGGCTATACTCCTTAGACATTACTCATTTCACAAAGTACGCGGGCCATTTGAAATTCAAGATGGCCGCCATAAGCAGTGATAAATATGCACAGACCTGGCCAATATCGACGATTCTGACATCAATATATACATTTTTTACCATGTAGAATCCAAATCTGGGACCCTTAAACCTCTCAATAGCTTACTTTTACCTTATTCGGGCCTTAGATAAAAATAATCCACTATGTTGGCTCACGGGCTAAACCATGTGAGGGTGTCTGTGTGTGATTAAGCATTTCAGACTCTAACACATTGGGCATGAAGACAGCACCCACAGCTGATTGATGTGGAACATATCCCAGGAATGAGAACTGAATTGGATGCACCCCCAGTGAGAGAGTCAGAAAAGAGTGGATGACATCACACTGCTGTGAAACTCAGCATGGGGTTCAGTGTCGGCTAAACAAGCTTTACTGTAACTAATAGTAGTGGTAATAGTATAGTTTAGTGTCCCAAATGCTATCTTATTCAAGCCTCACAACAGTTAGCTAGTAGCTAGATATTAGTTATATGTAGTTAGATAGCCGCACCTGAATAGACATGATGTGCCAGCGCGGGATAGCTGAGCCAAGGGTGACGGGGCTTTATATGACTTTGCATGTAATCACCCAGAAGGTGTACAGATCGCACGGGAAATAAATGGCACTGGATCAACGATAGGGCTAGGTGTAGGATTTATGTCTGAACCTAGTTGTATCCCATACCTGAATGTGTTTATCATACTGTGGTAAAGGTGGTAAAAGGATAAACCCTCAGCCTTACTGCATTAATTCATTCATTACCAAACATTACCAGGATCATCTAAATGGAAAACTGACTGGGGCAAATGTTGTATTTGCCAAGAGGACAAAGATAATGAGGATCTAAAATCCCCACCTAAACGTTATGCATCTGAACAAGAGGGCTACACCATGATTGCGACCAATATCCCCCTGTTCCATGCCCTCAATGAGATGCTCATTTTTCTGGATCCAACCAGACTGGATGAGGGTGGTGGAATAGAAGAAACGCTGAGGAGGAACATGGCACAGTACCACCAGAGCTGCCGATACCTTTTCAAGAAAACCAAACTGGACAGGGCAAGAAAGAGAAGGCTTGGACCTCAAAGTGCTCAATCAGAAGAAGGGCAAAATAAATGATGAACCAGCCATGAGGGTCTGGAGTCTGAGTGCTTCCATTGTGAACAAAAAGAGCCAGCATCAGAACTGAGACATGCCATGACCATGAAGCTTAACAAAAGACTCAATGACTGTGCTAAAACTCTAAATGATGGAAGATTCCTGAAAGTACTCAGTGGTGGAGATGTCATAGCACAGGAGCTCAAGTATCATGCTGCATGTTTGACATCCCTGTACAACAGAGAGAGAGCCTACCTGAGAAATGTTGAAAAGAGTGAGCAGAGCCAGTTCCGAGGGACCTGCAATATTCAGACTTGCAGATATGGTCAACCTGTACAAACAGCGTCTAGAACAGCTGGGTATGGAGAAACCGGATGTTAACGCCACCAGACTTAAGGACACACTGTTGGCTGAAATACCTGAGCTGGAAGCTCACAAGAAGGGAAGAGATGTCCTGCTGGCTTTCCAAAACGATGTAGGCTTTGCCCTGTCACAAGCCTCTAACTATAGTGATCCTATGACACTTGCCAAAGCAGCCAAGATCTTGAAGATACACATACTGGACCAAAAGTTTTCCTTTGATGGAACCTTCCATGAGGGATTTATTGAGGATGCCATTCCACCCAGCCTTCTTCAATTTGTAGGCATGATTGAACACGGGGCTGACATTAAATCACAACTGAGATTTGGTGCCTCCAAGTCAGACCGTGCAATTGTACAGCTCCTGCAGTATAACTGCTACACAAGACACAAGGAAGGAGCATCAATTCACAGGCATTCCAAAGATCTGGAAACTCCATTCCCCATCTACATGGGAATGTCAATATATGCCAAGACTAGGAAGAGGATGCTGATGACAATGCTTCATGAACATGGCCTTAGCATTTCATATGGCATAGTGCTGGAAATATCTGCGCAGCTTGGAGATGCAACGGTCAACAAGTATAGAGAGGATGGGGTGGTCTGCCCACAAGTTCTGAGGAGAGGGTTGTTCACCACAACAGCCATGGACAACATTGACCACAACCCCACTGCAACAACTGCAACAACCTCTTTTTATGGCACCAGCATCTCAGCTTTCCAACATCCAACCAAAGACAACCAGGGTGAATACCGTGAACCTGTGAGACTTGGAGAGGAGAAGGTGAAGACAGTTCTAGAACTGCCTGACTCCTTCACCAATATACGCCCAGCCTTCTTCACCAAAAAGAAGCCTTCTCCTCCCCATAGCCGTCCTGTGCAGACAGATCCAGACACCACTCTGTTAGGACCACAACTGGCAATGGCGTACGAGTGGCTGGAAAAAGTCAGTGCAACTGAAGAGACAGATGGGGCAGTGAACATGACCTGGCCAGCCCACAATGCTTCCAAGAACAGAAGCCCTGAAGCAGAGGTTAGCATAACATCACTGCTACCTCTCTTGCGAGACCCAGCCCACTCGGTTGCTACCATCAGACATGTCATGGACAAAGTCAAAGAGAGTGTACCTTTCCTGAATCCAGGTCAGATACCTGCCTTGACTGCCTACCAGCCAATCTATGCAGTCAAATGCTGTTATCAAAGCTGACGGGGGAGCAGTTGGTATAACTGAAGATCCCTCAGCACTGAGGAGATGGATGATAGCTGGTCCTCAAGTCTGCCACCTGGATGCACAGTACGAGGCAGCATCTGAAGCCAAGTAAGTTGCAGAACAAACTAGCAACCACAATGAGACACCACAAGCCAGAGGGTTTTCCTTGAGAAAGTAAAGAAGCTGACCCAAGTTTTGAAGGAGCTGGGCAATCTTTTCCAGGAAGAGAGTGGGGATCTGTTGTCACTAGACACCAAGGATATCGCTCATCCCAGTGTAGCTGCACTTCTCAGCACACATTATGACAGGGGCAGAACTTGTTTCCAGCAGTTCATGGAGGGCCTGCAAAATGAGGAATTGGCCACCTTCTATGACCCAATCAAGAAAAACAGGGTGCACTTCTTCGGACAGGAACCAGCTTCTGCTGATGCTTCAAAGCATAAAGTGCTGAAGGAGGACTGCAAGCTCTTCTCCAAGCTGTTCATCTCATTCCAGAGCAGAGAATGTGTGTTCGCATTTTTTAACTTCAGCCCTCGTGTTTTATCCTCGGTCTTCTTTTATTTTTATTACAAATCGACCACAGGGGACCACAGGTCATAAACCTGAAATGATTAAACCAAATGCAACAACTTACATATAATAATAGTAATGAAATTGTAACTTATAAATAATTATTTCACTTTTTACAATAAACAAAACATTGACTCTTTAATATTATTCTGCCCCCGTTATAAGTGACTTTACAACTCAGCAGATAGCTAAACAGGTCTGAATACTGAATAAAAGTCGGAACCAAAGATGTGCAGTCTCCAGTGTTTTACTTCCATCCAGCAATCAGATTTGCTGATGTACAGTAGCTAACCTGTCAAGGCATTTACATGAAGCTAAAGTAAATATTTCCTAAAACGTTTTTCTATTAACCATCTAACTAACATAAAGTACATTATTACTTACAGATGATGGTTTCTTGGACATTCAGAACAGGTAAGTATGGAAAGAGACACTTGTGGTAACAAAGCAGAGTAAAATGTCTTCCTTTCACGACGTGTGGTTTTCTCCAACTAATCTGAACTCAAAATGGCGTAACCATGACAACCCTGGGCAGAACACATCTCTTGAATGGCCACTAGATGGCGCTGTTTACACAGACAAAGATAGGGCTACTAGCTCAGACATGACACTCCCGTCTGGTATTACTAAATACCACTATTAATAACTCATAATCAAACACATTATGCATAACTGAACACTCCAATTTACTGCTCGGAAGACATGAGGAGGATGACTTCAGAGATGGGCCTCAAGAAAGTCCTGATGTTTCCATGTTTCGAGATCTTCAGCTCGACTTTCCTGACTTTGCCATCGCTGCTTTGGATGGCCTTGGTGACGATTCCAAGAGGCCACTCATTTCTGTTTGCCTGGCTGTCTTTCATGAGAATTACGTCCCCTTCCTTCATGTTTGGCTTGTTCTCTTGCCATTTTCGACGGGTCTGAAGCGTGACGAGGTATTCCCGCCTCCATCATTCCCAAAAGGCATTGGCGAGGTGTTGCACCTGCTTCCAACTTTGGCGACAGGACTTTGCGTCGAAGGTCCCAGGCGGAGGAGACAGACCACCGAGCTTCAGCGTCAGTAGCGAGGCTGGAGTCAAAAGGGCAGGTGAGTCTGGGTCATTAGATATTGGGGCGATTGGTCTAGAGTTCATGATGGCTGACACTTCAGCCAGGAATGTTGATAGCACTTCATGCGTGAGTTGAGAGGATGATTGAAGTAGCATAGAATCCAAAATCCGTCTGGCCACCCCGATGAGTTTCTCCCAAGCCCCTCCCATGTGTGAATCATGTGGAGGGTTGAACATCCAGCGACATCCTTCGTCTGTCAGGAAACTCTTCACGCTAGACTCTTCAGACAGCATGTTCAACTCTCTGCAGGCGCCCACAAAATTTGTCCCACAGTCTGAACGGATTTGCTTCGCTGAACCTCTCAAGGCAAAAAAGCGTCGCAGTGCATTGATAAAGCTTGAACTTTCAAATGATTCAATAAGCTCAAAGTGTACTGCGCGAATGCTGAGACAGGTGAATATGACGACCCATCGCTTGGAGTTTGCTGAGCCGCTGCGCGTCTTTCTTGTGATAACCATCCATGGCCCGAAAACATCAAGCCCAACGTGAGTAAATGGTGCTTCCATGCTTAAGCGATCTGGAGGGAGGTCAGCCATCTTCTGCTCAGTGGCCTTCCCTCGAAGCTTCTGGCAGGTGATGCATTTGCGGATGACCTTGTTGATGCACCTTTTTGCGCCGATGATCCAGTACCCGGCACTCCTGATCGAACCTTCCGTGAACATACGGCCCTGATGTTTGACACGTTCGTGGAAGTGTCTCACAAGCAAGACGGCGACATGACTTTTCCCTGGTATGATGATAGGGTGCCTTTCATCGTTCTCCATGAGAGCATGGGTAAGTCTACCGCCTACTCTCAAGAGGCCCTCAGGGTCTAGTGTTGGGTCCAGCTTCCTCAACGCACTTGCACGAGGAACTTCTTTCCCTGAAGATAGGCACTGAATCTCATCTTCGTAGACGTCTTCTTGCACTGCTTTAACAACAACCTTTCTAGCCTTGGCAAGGTTTTCCTGAGGCCTTGTGCAGTGGTGCCAGCCGCGGCACTCATTCCGTTGATCGGCTGGAACTGTGCAAGTATCCACAATGTGAATGAGAAGCCCAATGGCACGAGTGAGAGACCTCCACGTTGAAAACCTTTCAAAGCGGCTTGAGGTGAGATGGCTTGTAGGGTGACATCCATTTCACTAACGATGAACTCTGCTATCTCAACTGCCAAGACTGCTGCTCCTAACTCCAGTGCTGATGTGGCATGTGCCACTAGAGTCCAAAACCTTCAGGTAGGCCACTGCTGCTATAGCTATAGTGGAGGCATCGGAAAAGACATGACGCTCGAGTCTTTGTGCTGAGGCAAGCGAAGCTGGGCAGTATGTCCGAGGTATCTTGAACTCCACGACACCTTGCAGAGAGCTTTTCCATAAAGTCCACTCCGCCTCTCTTTCTGCAGGTAAGGCAGCGTCCCAATCGGTAGAGTCTGCGGTCAGTTCACGAAGCAGACACTTGCCTTGCAGAGTGACTGGAGCAAGAATGCCAAGTGGGTCGAATATACTGTTCACAGTTGACAACACGCCTCTGCGTGTATAGGGCTTGTCTTCCATGGATATGCTGTAAGTAATGACGTCATTCGTGAGGTCCCAACTCAGTCCTAGACTTCTCTGGATCGTGGGGGTGTCTGCCTCTAGATCCAGGTCTTTTAAGTTCTTTGCGTGATCTGTGGCAGGAAAGGCATTCATCACTGCCTGGTTGTTTGATGCAACTTTGTGCAACCTTAAGTTGAAGTTTGCAAGCATTCCTTGTGTCCTTTTCAACAGATCCACGGCTTCAGCTACCGTCGGTAGCGACTTTAGGCCATCATCGACCTAAAAGTTGTGGTCGACAAAACCTCTGGCATCCATCCCAAACTCCGCCGCACCATCTTGGGCTGCTCGATGGAGTCCATAGATTGCGACAGCAGGTGACGGACTGTTCCCGAACACGTGGACTCGCATCCTGTATTCCACCATGGGCTTGGACAAGTCGTTGTCTGCATGCCAGAGAAATCGGAGGAAGTTGCGATGGTCTTCTCTGACGAGAAAGCTATGAAACATCTGTTCCACGTCGGCCGTAATCGCAACTGCTTCCTGTCTGAAGCGTATTAGCACACCTAGTAGGCTGTTGTTCAGGTCAGGCCCGGTAAGAAATGTTTGGTTCAATGAAACACCTCTGTGTTGGGCGCTGGAATGAAAAACAACGCGTATTTGGCCTGGTTTACGAGGGTGGTATACACCAAACATAGGCAAGTACCACACCTCCTCGTTTTCCTTTACAGGCTGAGCCAGTTCTGCATGGCATCGGTCAAAAACTCCCTGCATGAATGAGATGAAGTGCTCGCGCATCTGTGGCTTTCTTTCCAGGGTCCGACTAAGAGACTTGAAGCGTGTCATTGCCTGCTCTCTGTTGTTGGGAAGCCGCTGGCGAGATGGGCGAAATGGGAGAGGTGCTGACAAACTGTTTGAGCTGTCGACGAACATCTCTCTGTCCATTAGCTCTAAGAACATTCTGTCTTCTATGGAAAGCGCAAGTCCGTCATCATTTTGTGTCCGCTGGAAGATGTCATTGTCAAACTCGTGCTCTGTGCTTGAATTTTCAAAGTGTCTGTGTGTGCTTTGAAGTGAGACAGAATGGGGCTTAGCGCTAATCTTCTCTGTGACTTGTATTTGATTTGGGCATGGCATGCAGAGACTTGGACGTCCATTCATGAGAATGCTCGTTCGAAAGGTACTGATGGTTGCAGGCTTATGCGCAGAACCCAGGCAGATGTCTCCAACTATCACCCAGCCGAAGTCAAGGTGTTGGGCATAAGGAGCGTTGTTGGGGCCGTTGCGCTGCTCTCGAACCTTGTGAGCACAGAGGACGTCTCTTCCTAACAGCAAAAGAATCTTGGCCTCAGGGTCAACAGCTGGAAGGTCACGTTCTAATGACTTCAGGTGAGGAAAGAAGCTGGCGGCCTCAGGAGAGGGTATCTCAGAACGATCATCAGGTATGTAATTGCATTCTATGAGTGTTGGAACAGGAATCTGTGTCTTGCCGTCTAGTGACTGCGCTTGAAATCCTGTGGCACGTCTTCCAACTGTCTCAGTTACACCAGCGCAGGTGCGGAGTGTGTAGGGGTGTCCTTCACCTTTCACTTTGAAGTGGTCGAAAAACTCACTCTTTGCAAGGGACCGATTACTTTGTTCGTCTAGAACAACATACGTCTTGATGCCATGTTCTGGTTGGCCAGGAGGGTATACTTTAATTAAACAGAACTTTGAGCAAGACCTCGGGCCTACTCCAGCACCACATATTTCTGTGCACTTTGCTACGACTTCAGAGGTGGGTTGAGCGTCTTGCTCCCCGCCATGCTCGCCTGAAGGGGTCTCCTGCCGCCAGGGAGGTGGTCCTGGGTGGAGCACAGTTGCATGCCTGTCGCTCTCGCATTCATTACATTTGACTACGGCCTTGCAGTCTTTAGCTAGGTGCGTAGTAGAGGAGCAACAGCGATAGCAAACCCTGTTGTCTTTGAGGAAGGTCTTTCTCTCCTGCAGAGGCTTTGCCCTGAATCCTCAACATCGTGGCAGTGGGTGAGGCTTGTTCTTGTGTAGGAGACACTGCTTGTTCACGTCAGCAGGAGGGTCGGAAGGACCTACAGCGGACGGATAATCAGCTGCTGAGGCGACTCCAGTCTTGTGAGCTGAAACAGTAAACTTTCTGGGTGGTGGTTTCTTCCAGACAGCGTCAGATTTTATCTGGCCTGTGCCAACACTGAAGTTGAAGCTGGGGTCGTTTCGTGTTTGAGCTTCTGTGCACACAAAGTTCGTGAAAAATGAAAAAGGTGGAAATGAAACTTGGTGATTTCTTTTATATTGTGTGCCTTGATTGATCCATCTTTCTTGTAAGTGAGGTGGCAATTTTTCGACGATAGGATTGACGCCTCTTGACGTATCTAAGTAAGAGAGGCCAGTCAAGTATCCTTCTAATTTAGCTGAGAGGACTTCTCGCAGTAAATCTCCCAGTTCACGTAGTTTTAGGGGATCTTGCTTTGTAATTTTTGGAAATGATTCTATCCTGTCAAGGAGAGCCTTTTCGATGACTTCAGGAGCACCGTATACTTCTTCTAGACGTTCCCAGGACATCTTCAATCCCGAATCTGGATATTTGATGTGTACAGCCCTCAACCTCTTCACATATTCAGAGGAAGTGGGGCCGAGCCACCTGATTAACAGGTCAAGCTCTTCGCTCGCCGTTAGAAACAGTCCTTGCTTTCCATTATCAAAGGAGGATTTCCACGCCCAGTAATTCTCTGGGCGATCGTCAAACTTTGTGAGACCACCATGAACGAGGTCACGCCGTGCGAGAAATCTGGCTATGTCGCTCATGGCCTCTTCTCCATTGAAGGACGGTTGTGGGATGGTGTAGGCTGAGCGTTGTGGCAGAGGCGTAAACCCAGATGGGCTATTTGGCAGTGGGCTATGCTCGTTTTTCACGTGCGCTAAAGGCTGATTTATGTTGGCAGGCTGCTGCCTTGTACCATCAGAGGGTGAGTATGGTAAGTGCTGATGTGAAGGCTGGAGTTGGTTGACTGGCTGCTGCCTTGCAGCATCGGACGGGAAGAACAGTTTGTTCTGAGGTGGGATGTAATAAGGTACGTTTGTGTTGGCATCAACGTGTATAGGCAGGTCAGGGCAATCTAAATAATCTCCTCTCTCTGTTGGGGGTGGAGGTGTTGGAGGTGATGGATGAGAATGGCGTTCAAGGAACTCTCTAGTACGCTGTGCTGGGTCTGTGTCTGGGGCTAAACTCTGTTTTTCACTCAGAACGCCTTCATGCATAGACTCAGCAGCCTCTTCATACACTCTGGCTTCAGCCATAGCAGCTGCTGCTTCTTTTTCATGATTTAAAGCAGTTAGAGTGCCCTCCATACGTGCTTTCTCCATATTAATTTCCATTTCTCTCTGGGCAAAGCGTGCACGCGTACGCTCTGACTCTGCTCTAGCTCTTGCCTTGGCCGCCGCCATGTTGACTGATGAATTACTTGACCTAACTGAACGTGATCCTACTGATTTTGTTTCAGTGTTCTTTTGCATTTCCATTACTGTGTGATTGTGTAGATCTTACTTGATGATGAGAAGAAAGTAGCTGTAGTTTTCTTTTTCACCGTAGCAAGGTCGTCTGAGTGTCCACAGGTGGTCCGTCTTTTCACTATTCTGCCCCCGTTATAAGTGACTTTACAACTCAGCAGATAGCTAAACAGGTCTGAATACTGAATAAAAGTCGGAACCAAAGATGTGCAGTCTCCAGTGTTTTACTTCCATCCAGCAATCAGATTTGCTTTGTGAAACTGTAATACAGGAAATACAATTCTAAATATATGTCTTAAACATGTACAAAATACAAACTTCGATATATAAATCTAGCGTGTAGCTGCTAACTGAGAAGATGAATGTACAGTAGCTAACCTGTCAAGGCATTTACATGAAGCTAAAGTAAATATTTCCTAAAACGTTTTTCTATTAACCATCTAACTAACATAAAGTACATTATTACTTACAGATGATGGTTTCTTGGACATTCAGAACAGGTAAGTATGGAAAGAGACACTTGTGGTAACAAAGCAGAGTAAAATGTCTTCCTTTCACGACGTGTGGTTTTCTCCAACTAATCTGAACTCAAAATGGCGTAACCATGACAACCCTGGGCAGAACACATCTCTTGAATGGCCACTAGATGGCGCTGTTTACACAGACAAAGATAGGGCTACTAGCTCAGACATGACAAATATATAATCAATCAAATGTCTTCTTATGAATTAAGGAGATGTCTTGCAGTAAACACAGCGGACCCAAAAGCTTAAACAGTCTCTTGGCCAACATTAGCAGCTTACATTAATATCTTAATGCTAGCAAGACCTAGCTCAGCGCTAGCCTGGAATGCTAATAGAGTCAGCCTAGTATGCTAACCAGAGCTAGCAGCAATGCCAACGCGAGCTAGTGGCGCTAACCGAACGCTAACCGCGAGCGCTAAATAACACTCTCTCAAGACTGCCCAACAGTGCGGCAAACATCAACACATCATATTTACAAGCTACACATCATTAGCAGGCTTTTTCCCAGCTAGCTGCAGCTTACCAATGGGCCGTGTGCTTCTGTCAAAACCTGTTTACAACTGCCGTCATGGATACACCGGAAGCCACACAGACTTTCCAAATAAAAAGAAGAGGCACAAAACCCTTAAATAAATTATTCAGAGCTAGAAATAATGATAAAATAATAAAAGTCTTGACAATGTGATGTCCACGAGTTCTTTCGCCATGAAAATCAGCAGTTCCCTGCTGCCTTGAGTGATGGCGAGAAGCTTTACTCCAGTCAGAATTCCCAGCTTGCAGCCATTCTTACAATACCTGATGTGGAACCAAAGGCTGATGCAATCATCTTTGATGGTTCAGCACTGGTGAACACCCTGCCACCACGAACTTCAAAGACTTTTGAAGACTATGCCATGTTGGATGTGCTCCCCCAAGTACAAGAGAACAGACATCGTGTTTGATGTCTATCAGTCATCAAGTCTCAAGGCTGAAACCAGGTCAAAGCGTGGACGTGGGGTAAAACGCAGAGTAACAAGCAAGGGCAAAATCCCCTCAAACTGGCGGAACTTCCTACGAGACAGTGATAACAAAACTGAGCTGTTCAGGTTCCTGGCTGACAAGATTGCACATATGTCTACACCCAACTTGTTCATCATGACCAAAGATGAAGAAGTTGCCTGCAACGACACAATCAGCTTGGATGGGATAGCACCATGTAGTCACGAGGAAGCAGACATGCATCTTTTTACATGCCAGGCATGCAGTGGAGGAGGGGAGCATGGTCCTGATGGTTAAGGCCAGTGACACAGATGACGTCATCATAGCAATCAGTGTTCTGCCTCTCCTTCAACGGATTGGTTTGCTGCAGTTGTGGGTGTCCTTTGGCCAAGGATGCAACCTGAGGTGGTTTCTTATACATGACCTTTACACCTCTATCGGACTGGAAAAAAGCAAAGGAATACTCTTCTTTCATGCCTTCACTGGTTGCAATGTTGTTTCAGGCTTCCGCAGCAAAGGGAAAAAGTCTGCATGGCAAACCTGGGATGTGTGTGTTGAGGCATCTGATGTCTTTGCCAAGCTAAGTCAGTACCCACCAACAGTAGGTGATGATGATCTGGAGGTCCTCGAGAAGTTTGTGGTGACAATGTATGACCGGTCCAGTACAGTTGCATGTGTAGATGATGCCAGACTGGAAATGTTTGCTTGGAAACAGAGGCCTTATGAAGCCATTCCTCCAACTCGTGCAGCACTACTTCAGCATGTCAAGCGTGCTGCCTATCAAGCAGGCTGCATACGGAGTCAGACAATACTGTGGAAACCAGAGACACAGAGTCCTGCTGACTGGGGATGGACAAAGAGTGGAGATACATGGAAGGTCTTCTGGACAACACTTCCACCCATCGCAGAGAGTTGCCAAGTGTGGATGCCATTCAGAATGCCATGGAAGGTGCAAATGCTACCGATATGGTCTTACCTGCACAAGACTATGTAGCTGCAAGTGTGAGGGTTAGGAAAAGTTCAAATTCCCTATACTTTTAGACACCAAGATCATCCAAATTGATCAAAGTGGTGAGTTTATATGTCAAATGTCCCCATTCACAAGTGGCCATCTTGGAAAATGGGTGGCCACCTTGAATTTCAAGTACTTTTTCAAAAGAGTAATATCTAAGGAGTATTTGTACCAAGTTTGGTGCTTGTATCACTATTTGAACGATTGTTTCACTTATCTGCTCCACTATTTAGCTCAATTTTATTCTTTCAAAAGCACAGTGTAACATCCGGAGCTTGAGGTCACATGACTTCTGGCAAGATAATTTATCATTTTGACAAAATAAAACAATGTTCAGGCGTATATTAGGCACTTCAAAAATACAAAACAATAAAAAAGTGTACTTTGAGCATCAGCTACACTGAGCATCTCATTTTATATATCAAAATCACAAACATCATGTTTACTGTTGCCTCACTGACAATCAGAAGGATATTAACCTTGATAATAACAGAACCGTATTCTCTGCATATAAAGCTTTCCTGGTAATTTAGATCTGCATTTTCCATTTTCCTACTAGTACACTAGTTCTAGGTTAAGTGTTTAGCATTGTTGCTTTGTAAATGCATGTGATATACTATTTGCTAAGGCTGTGAGGTGTTTTTTATTTTTAGAAATTTAGAAATTCAACCTCAGCAGCCTCTATAGATGTCTGCAACAACACATATATCTTAAAAACGGACAGTCTTTTATGCTTTTATGGCAAATATGTCTCCATTAAAAGCCATATTAACCACAATGTATGATTCCACAGCCAATAGGGCCTACACAATGTAATCGCATATTCTATTATATAGGTTTTAAAATCCATAGCACTGACTTTTGAAATCAATGTTTTAACTATTGTGAGGACTGTAAAACGTTTACTTGTGCGCCTAAAATGCAAGTGTATGCTTTTGCATGACCATACCAGTTGAGAAATGTTTTGACTTGACTATTTAAAGAGATATTTTGGCTATTTGTGCTTCGGTGATGCCAAAGTAACAATAAGCTATAAAAAGTTAAGAACAGTTTTAAGGGTTATACGTATGTGAAGGTTGTAAACTTTCGGGTAAACAGGGAATATATAAGGTTCTGTTTTTTTTTTTTGTGAAGTACCATCCTGGCAAAAAGGTTGGCTTTATAAGGGTTAATATTCTTAAAACGAATGAATGTTTTGTATTATGAACAGGACTGATTTGGTCTGCGAAATGGCTAAATAGTCTATATCTATCGAACGAAGTACAAAGGTTGACAATAGTTATTGCTGGCACAAAGTTGTTTTTTCTTTTATTTCCTCTTTGTAGATTGACAGTCATTAGTCTCATGGATGATGCCACTCTTCAAAAATAAATCCCGTCCTACGGAGACCGAATTACCATTTTAAATTATTGTAGAAGTAAAAAGCCCACATCAAAATGATAAAAAGGGCTTTTAGAAAAACTGAAAAACTGTTGAATCTTGTCTCGAGTGAAAATGATGACAACATAGATGTCATTATTGTTTTGGACGACACAAAGCGATCACTAGACATTTCTAGTGATCCTGAAATCACCTTTGGTCCTCATTTTGGCATCAAACAAGATGAAGAGGACACACTCATATTTGAGAGTTTTCCAATCCCTGCCAGACCACTTGAGGCAGAGAAACAACTAACGAGCATTGTACATCATGGAAACACCCTACCTGACATGATTACTGCCTTTTCTGATGCAGAGATTTTTAAACAAATCATTGAATGTGAGGCGCATTCTCCCAGAAAACAAGGAAGAAGCAGGCAGTGGTTCTGGTGTACTGAGGGATGTTCTCAGCTGCTTCTGGCAGGAATTCTGAGAGATGCACACTTGGGACAACAGTTAAAGTGCCCTTCATATGCCATGATTTTCCTGCTGAAACATGGAAGGCAATTGGAGGAATACTTTTGAAGGGTTACCACGATTGTCAATATTTCTCTAACAAACTTGCACTGCCTTTCCTTGAACAGGTGTTTTTGATAATGTGTACAGTGACCTCAAAGCAGATTTTCTGCAACTTGTGAGCAGCCAAGAACGTGACGTTTTGATGCAAGTGCTGACTGATTTCCCTGCAGTTGACACTGATGAAATTTTGGAAGTTCTCGATAGCTATGGCTGTAGAAGGAAAGTCACCACAGAGAATCTTCCTAAAATAATGGAAGAAATTGCACACAAAGAGATGGTCCAAAAACCGATGTTCATTGTTGACTGCTGGAGGGAGATTAACCATCAACATCTTGACATCATTCTATAAACACTGACTAAGTTGTTGTCTGACCTGCAACCCACCCCAAAAAAAGTCTGCAAACTACTGAAATTTGATGTTGATTTGAATACAAATCAAACGAGGTAGCAAATCATCTGAAAAGATTCATCAGAGAGCTAGATGAGAGTAAACTTCAGAAGTTTCTACGGTTATGCACAGGATCTAATCTGATCATTACAGACAGCATCTACGTTGAATTTGAGAAAATGACAGAGTTCATAAGAAGACCGATTGCGCACACGTGGGAATATTCTGCACAATATGACATCTGTGAGAACTTCCCAGATTTCCGTTCAGAATTCAATGCAGTTCTTGGGAGCAATGTGTGGGTTATGGACATTGTTTAGACTCCAACACGGTAACTAAACCAATCCAAACTGTTAAGAGCTTTTCATGTTCGAAGTTGCATCGAATTGCAAGTAATGGTGTGCTATAGATACTGTATATTTGGGACCTAAAAGAAGCAATTCACCAGGACCTTTAATAGTTACACCGAAGTCCAGCTGTGCAGAAGGGAGCCCAGTTTGACCACACAAACTTGCATATTGACTATTATTCTCCAGCTCCAGAACACAAACCTGGCTGAACAGAAATGTAATTTGTTCATGTAATTCAAAACCTTGTAATGCTGCTAACATGTTAAGGATTCAATCAAGAACAGTGGCATGCTTCATTGTTCTTGTATGGAAACAGTCAAATATAAAGTAATGATTGCTCCCTCTTACTTTTTGATTAAATTGGAAAATGTAATACCAATTACCCAGGTGAATGACTTATGTAGTAGCATGTAGCTAACCTCTCATGTGACCAGTGAGTGGAATTAAAAAAAAACTCAGATGTGGTTATAAACACAGTGAACTAATGTTCTGCCAGTTATCTTTTAATTTATGAGAAGTTATTATAACACTTGTTTGCTTTGTAATAAGATGGCATGTTTTGCTTTGTGACTAAAAGACATTCTGAAGGTATGTTGTATTAAGTCTGGAAATCTGGATACTTTAATAATTGTTATTGCACTGGCACAATGCAGGCAGATAATTGATCAGTTTCTACGTTTCACATTGTGCGGATCAACCAATAATTTAAAAAAAGCAAAGCAAAAGTGCTGTTATTTTCCCGTTATCTTTGGGCTGAATTATCATGTTTTGTTAAATGTTACTTTTAACATTGAAATGTAAGTTAAAGTTACAATGTGAATAAAAGGCATTTTCTCACAACACATTTTAATTCAGGTCTTCGCGTCCCTATTTTTATGGGTATAAAGTGATTGGATAAATAAGCTTTACAATAGTTGTTCAAGAGTTTTCTAAAATATCTTATACTCATTCATATTTGACGCTAATGTGAGAAAATGAATTAGTCATTTGGCATTAAAAAAAATCCTAAAATAATTGCTAATTAATTAAGAACACTACCATTTAAAATTCTGTTTATGTATGCTTTGAATTCTTGATGCCTTTTTAACATATTCAAATGTGTGTAATTGTCTAAAAATGATATCTTTTATTGACATAATAAAGTTAATTGGGTTTTTTATTTGCGAAAAGTAGGTTGCAATGTTACGGTGAACACAGTTAAAAGACTGATGTATATCAATATTGAGAACATGATGAATACTGCACTGACACTCATTGTATCAGCATTGGATAAAATGAGCTCCTATTAGTATGAACTCACAACCAAGCTTCCCAAAGTCTGTTTACCTCAAGTTATGATGGCTACATAGTTTCATTGAGAATACATGAATGTAACCACAATGTGAAATACTCAAAGTAATTACAATAAATGCATAAAATGTGTTACTGCATAAAGACAATCTGATCCATTTAATTCATGTTTTGCAAAAAGTTCTGAACAATGTATCTATAGATTGAATCATCCAATTTGTGCTTAAAATAACATTTTCATTTGTGTATGCATATGTGGCAATAAGGACATATTGTGTTATTACATTTGTACCCTCCTCACATTATTATTTGTATCTTTACTATTAGCTTTGTGTTACCTGGAATACGGTAAAAACTCACCTGCTCTGATGCTGAGTCGTTCTAAAGTGCTATTTGTATTCACCAATACATTGCAATCAGTTGTTACCATTGTGTAACATATAGTAAATTATTTGTGTATACAATGTAGGAAAATGTAACAAAGATTTGTGGCATACCATTAAAAGAACTGTTGAAAAGCTGTAAAGATAGACAAATTAAACTTGTCAGGGTTGGGGAAACAAGACCTAAGTGCAGTAAAGCGAGGGGAAGCAGGTAAAGCTCAAAAACACAAAGCAAGCTTTATTCAAAAGCTGTTGATGAAATCACAAAGCAATGGTAACACAGGACATGACAAACACTTAACTCCTGACATGAAGGGCGACAGGAACAGGCAGGTAACATGGACAAGATCAGGGAAGAAATGACTACGACCGAACAACAGACAAAAGGGGAACAGGGACTAAATACACAAGGGTAATCCAAGACGAGAGACAGCTGGAAGGGGGAGGAGAAACACAGGGGCAACAGGTGAACACAATAATGCAATCAGGCACAGGAGGGAAACGCAGACAGGAAGTGGAGCTTAACATGACAGAAGTGGGGAAAACATTTCAAAATAAAAACACACAACACAAGGACATGACAGATATGAAACAAGGATCATGACAAAATTAGTGTTGCTGAGAGAAACATTTAAGGAATACATGACTATGATTTTTATTGATACATTTTTGACAAAATAATTACTTATTTTTTAATGTCATACACATTTTGTTATGAACAGTATTTTTTGTTTTGCATATTGGCCAATACCAGATTTCACTTTGGATAGTACAGAAATAAGGAATAGCTTTGCGTAATGAATACACACTTGTGTTCCATTTGACTCTATAGAAGGTAGATGGTAACTCGCCTCCAAACAGCTGTGACCTTTACCCCTATTATGTTGTTGTATAAATACAGTTTTAATAATCACCTCATTTCAGTCTTTATTATCACAATCATTACAAAGCAAAAACACATCAATCAACTAAAGCTCAATAACCTAAAACTGTGAATGACAAAATGCTGTCGTCTTGTTTACCCAAATTGCATTTATCTGCAACAGTAGACTTTTACATCACGTGCCACTCAGCAATTCTTGTCCAAAGAGTATTTGCATAATAAGAAAAATACTGAGTTCTGTAACTCTTGGGTAAAGTGTTTGTTTGCTTTGTATTTAGTCAAACAGTAGGAGCCTGTGTAATCCCCTGTGTAAAGTGTGAGTGGAAGAGAGGGTCCCTGAGTTTTCTGTAGATTGCAACCTTTTAATAAATGAATCATTCGGATCATATTTTTGTGTTGTGATAATTTATCATTCCTTCAATCTATTTGTTTTGGTACTCTGCACTCATTTTCAACCATGCCCAATGCAACCCTCAGCTACTTATAGTTTGTTCCCTGAAGACGCTACATGTGTCCCTTAATCAAATAGTTGTTGTTGTATTTCATCTCGTAACAGGATGTATAGGTCAGCTGCAGCAAATGGATCTGCTGGATCATCCCATCCGTTCTCCGCCATGAGTAGACAACACAGTTCAAAAACAGTTTCATCACATGGAAACTGGCCTTTGGGAGTACACTCTTCCATACACAAATTGGCCTCCTCCATGGCAATAGGTTTGAGTCTATCCTCAGCACTGTGCAACTCTGGGAATGAGTACACAATCACTGGCCGACCAGATGCTGTGTCATCAGTTGATCTTGGTCTGATTTTGTTGGAATTCCAGGTGTTGACCACTTCATCAACTTCATCCTGCATAGAAAAAAGCACAGTGAATGTAAACCACACATGTCTTAAGAAGCTTTCAGACATAACATCTACATGTCTAGATGGAGGCTGAGGTTGCTGCAATGTCCATGAACATAATGAATTATAATATTATTATTACTCATACTCTTTCATTAATGACTCATCTCAGAAGGAAATGAAATATTTTACCTGAACAAGATCAAGGTAACAGAATTGGATAAGACTTTTGTCCAAAAAGTCTCCTGTGAAGTGCCCATCTTTCTGGAGAGTTTGGAACAGGTTCATCCAGAACTGCGCACTCTGTTTGCGGAGTATACCCTACCATCCTTCAATGCGCTGGTTTGCTGTGCTTGTTCCATAAAGAAAACTTTTCTCCCCAGCAACACTTTCCGGGTGGTTCCTTTGACAAAACATCTGCATTTCTTCTACGGAAACATTTTCCGTGCCCCTGTCTGCACGAATCCTCTCTGGACATCCACCTATACCTGAAACTGTTTTGATAAAGTAACTTGCAACTACTTTAGGATCACTGTTTGTGTTATAGGCCTCCATCCATAACACATAGCAGCTAAAACCATATATACAGCCGTTGTATGTCTTCTTCTTCTTCTTCTTCTTCTTAATGGCAATGCCATAAGAACAAGAAGCTTATCATAGCCATCCATGTGCCAAAGTGCATTTGGCCCTCTGCATCTGTACTGACGTCTTCTCAAGCGGCGGGCTCGTCTTAATTCCACACCTTGTGGATCAACCAGTTGATGATGCATCTTATGCTATCTTGTGACACAACAAGGCCCTGTTGAATTGCACGGAGATGTAGCCAACGGTATCCCTGCATCTGTCCATTGGTCATGATCTCATGCTGTACAAAAGCTAGCACTTCCTCCAAGTCAGACTGGTTCTTCCTCCTGAACAGGTTAAGTCTTTTACAGATTCTTTTTAAAGTTTGGACACTAATTACAATATGATTAGTATCATGTGCCAAAATAGCAAGTATTTCTTTGTTACTTAGGGAAAGTCTGAAGTAAAGTTGAATTAACTCATCCAAATCCGGCACTGCATACATTGTTGTGAGCAGAGCAGCCAACTGATAACAGAAACAGAACATAAAGAAGACAATTTGGTCTCTGTTGAAGGGGATGTAATGTTGCACTTGAAGTTGAGTTACATTAGACAATAATGTTGATTTTAATCTGCAAAAAAGAAAAGAAAATACATTGTTTAAATATTGTAAGTTTAAGACTCTTGAATCAGTACCTATTTTAGTATATGGTTAGTAAAAGTGTCAATTACAGGGCACTTATTTATCGGGAACATTTTATATGCAGGAACAACAAAAATCTACCTTTAATTTAAAGCCAGGAAGTGTTAAACCCTCTTACTGTTAACCTCACTAACTTGTTTCATACAATATGTATTTTTTTACAATATCAGGTTTCCCACAACCACAACTGTCTATGTTACTTTATTCTAGACGACATGACGTTTGTGATTTTGATGGTTAATATGGGGTTAGGGTTAGGACAGTTAGGTTAAGACAGGTTAGAACAGTTCTCCAACATTAAAATATCGTGTTTTATTTGAATAATATTGAACTGTTATCAAAAATTCATGTAGAATCATGCTGTTTGGTTGTCTCACTGCAATAGTCACTTTTACAATGTTTTACAGACAATATCTCGAGACAAAGGTTAGCAGTTCTTTCTCTATATATAACTCACTCCAATAACTAGCAGGCAGGTGAGTGGTAGACGTTAGGCTCTCATCTAGCTGCCTTGATAAACATACTTGATTAAATCTCTACAGAAACATGAAAACCATCAAGCCGTCACTGTTCCAACAAGCATCAACCCGTGTGTCGAAAAAAACTAAACCCATTATTTACAGCAGCGATTCCCAACATCGACAAAGTTTCAATATAATGCAACAAAGAAAAATTGCAGCAATATTAAATGACCGTGGAGCTAACATCAACATCATCATAACACAACGGTAATGGAAATTACAACGACAGTACATTGAATTAAATTGCAATGAAGTTACAAACGATCCACAACATTAAAGAGCATGGGCTCAGAAACAGATCAAATAAATAAAAACAAGGATCAATCTGAAACTTTTCAAGTGCTACAATAATATTACACACGATCCACAACATAAGTAACAAAGAGCATAGGCTCAGAAACATAAAATAGGCCTAAATTAAAAGAGATAAAAGAGGATCCATCTGGAACTTTTCAAGTGCAGTGCAAAAGTCGCTTAGCCTGCAGCGAGAGAGGGAGGGGGGGTGGGAGAGTTCCCAGTAGGCCTATACTTGTATCAATAATATCAATACCGACAAATACTTACCCATATTAATGCGACGGGTGGGCTTGCATCTTGGCACAAAGCTCTCCGAAGTTTGGCACAATGGAAAACAGTTTACGCCTCAAATCCTTCTCAACAGCATCCAGTCTTTGCCGATGTTTAGTTTTAACTGCTGCCATAGCAGATAAACCAGCCTCGCAGAGATAAGTTTTTGCGAAGGGCATCCAAACTCTCAAGGCTTGCTTTGCCAAGACTGTGTATGATGTCAGTGACTCAGTCCAAAACTCCACAAGTGGCTTTCGTTTGAACTGTAACTGCAGCGCTCCATCAGATGACAGCTCGATCAGCTGCTCCTGCTTGTGAAATGACAGCTGTGGGACGGGCAGGGAAACTTCAAATGGATTGCGAATCCAAGCGCGAAATGTGTCCATAGGTGGAAAGTGTTTCCGTAGCTGCTCGGCAAGTTGGTTGAGGTGTTCAATTATGAGACTTTTCACATGCTCACCCAGGTCCACGTCATTTTCCCCCAAGAACTCGTGAAGCGTAGGGAAACACAGGTGCTAGATAGGCGAGCCTCTTCAGAAAATCTTCGTCATGCAGACTGGATGCCAAATGAAACGGATTCTCCTCAAAAAACTGCTGCAGTTCGTGCCGGAGTTCAAAAAGCCTTGTCAGCACTTTGCCGCGGGACAGCCAACGCACCTCTGTGTGCAGCAGCAGTGATTTGTGTTCTCTGCCAATCTCATTACATAACAGTGTGAATATTCTTGAATTTAGCGGGCGAGCTTTGATGAAGTTCACCAGTTTGACTGCGTCGTTCAGCACTGCAAGTAGATCAGCTGGCATGTTTTTGACTGCGAGGGCCTCTCTGTGAACACTGCAGTGTTCAGTGACACTATCGACCTAGCCTATAAGCTAACACACTTACTGCTAGCTAAACATGGTCTGCATTTCACAACGCCTTTGCGTTGTTTTACGAACGTCAAAACAACGCAAATAGATTTATAACTCCCCTTTGGTTCTGCCATTTGGAATATGCTTTCCTCCGGGACCCCTCTGGCGCGCAGAAGCTCTGTTACATCCTTCATTGTTCCGTAGTGCATTATTAGAGTCTCTCACTGAAATTGGGCCACTACAGGAATCCGTACTTCTGAGATTAAAGCCAGAATTCTGAGAGGAAAACTCAGAATTCTGAGAAAAAGTCAGAATTCTGACATCCCCCAAAAAATGTTCATGTGGACCTTATCCTCTTCCGTACTATGGCTATGTAAAGTGAAGCAGTTTTCTAGCTCTTTCTTGGCTGCTAGTTCGATATATACTTATACATATACATACTTAGACATATACCAATGGAATCTGTGGAATCTCAGGTTTCATATGGTATGTTTTGTGCAGATAGCATGAAGTAAAAAAAATGCCGTAGCTCACTCTGTGCTATGTAGAGTTAGCTTGTTTTCATTCAGTGCTGATTTAGACGCTTGGTGTTAGAATTGTGTTTTGTTTTGCTAAAAATGGTTAATATGTCTTCCCGTTAAGTGGGTATGCCAATGAGGTATATCTTTTAGCGATGTTTTGTGAAGATGATGATGAAGTCTCCGGAGACACCAGCTTGTATATAATAAGGTTTATTACAACAGCATAGTATCATACACCAACACGAGCAATACGAGGTTCCCAGAGCCAATTGTGGAAGTTCCCCCGAACTGTCTTTGTGCATACAATTTATAGGAGAAAATGTATGTGTGCCTATCCAAAGTGTGTGTGCTCACATGAGGTGGTCAATAACAATGCGTGCCCCACTAAAGTGACATGTGTCCATTCATAGGGGCCCCCTAACATATTCCACATGTTGTTTGTTGCTCTCCTATCACCCAACATTCCTCTTACCAAACCTATGACCTCAGAGAGTATCTACCTTTGTATATGACCAGATTTAATACACCAGACCACATTAACATGTTGTTAAATGTAACATGCCCTGAGATGCTGTTTCTTACAAGTTCCTGTATCTGGGCTTAAGAGGTTAATTTGTTGTGAATGAAAAACCATCGACGTATTTCTGCACAATTTAGGTAAAGTTAGTGTGCAGCCTAAAAGCTTGTTAGCGTAGCTTGATAGAGTTAGCTTGCAACTTTGCCGAGGCAAGCAGTGTGCAGCTCAACTCCCACAACAGCTCCACAATTCAGTGAAATGTCGAGAACACAACCATAATTTGGGTTTTTGCTCCAGGGGAATAGTGATAAAAATATATGCAAGCCACTTGTTCTTCACATCTTCTTCCTTAGGTATGGCAAACAAATAAATTTAGGTTTGCAGCGAAAGTGGCAGCTTCTCCTCGCCATGGTTCCTCTGCTCCGGTCGGCTTTACCTTAGTGTTGTTGAAGCTTGAGCAGCTGGCACGGCTTATTCAGTTCCGTATCATGGTGACGTCAGTGTGATACAGAAACTGAACTAGGAAGTAAAGAAAAGGAATCCAATCGAGGCATTTCAGCCAGGGGGGAGGGATATGGGAGAGAATCTCCCTCTGGCCTGACCTTTGGGATTTTAGCTTTTGCAGACCTATAACATGCACACACACATAAATAACACTCTACAGAGAAGGGAAAACCCTAAAATGCATAATATGGCCCTTTTACCAAGTGTGTTGCGCTTCGTAGGTTAAGTGTGCTGGAATTTGGACTGTCCCTCTGCAATCTGGTGGACAACACCCCCGACACTTAGCAAAGCAAAAGACCATCCCCACACAGAACACTTCCTTTCACCATCCAATGGATGAATGGATCCAGAACTGCATCCGTCTCCACCTATGTCAGCTACAACACACAGCATGCTGACTGACAGAGATCTAATCATCACAAGTCCCTCTGATAAGAGCACAGAGTTCAAGAGCCTCAAGTGTTGGCTAAGAGCACAGATGGACAATAATGAGGCACATGAAAGCGGGTTCTGCCCCCCATGAAAGACATCCAGAGAAGGTGATTTGAGCAGACTAAAGTTGAAATGTAAAGTAGTACAAAGAGAGCAGCTTGATGTGGACTGCAGGTACAACTGGGCCAATGAAAAGTCAAAGACTGTCAATAACCAGAATCAGAGGTGGATCAGAAGTGGCGATATGGTCAACAGGCAGAATGTGAAGAGGTCGGGGTTGTCATCAAGCTAGAAGCCAGAGGAGGCAGGAAAGAGAGCCGGAAATTAGTGAGTTTGTACACGAAAATAAGTGGACCACATTTAAAGAATTTGAATTTGCTTTTTAAAATATATAAAATGAAATATAAAAATGTTTTAAACAAGATTTGTGTTGTCGTTAAATGATAATAACAAAAAAACAGTGCTGACCGGATACTCACTAAAACATGCAAATCAGAACACATCACCCCCATCCTTCATTCACTCCATTGGCTCCCGGTAACCCACCGGATCAACTACAAAGTCATGGTCTACAAAGCCATTAACCACACAGGCCCCACCTACCTACAGGACTTGCTTAGTACACAACATTCAAAAACATCACGCACCCTCAGGTCATCCAGCACCAATCTCCTAGCGGTTCCCCCAACAAAACTGGCCAGCGTGGGAGACCTTTCTCCTCCCTCGGTCCTCGTCTGTGGAATCCGCTACCAGAAGATTTAAGGACCTCTGCATCCCTCTCAGTCTTCAAGAAAAGCCTGAAGACCCACCTGTTCCTCACCGCATTTCCCTGACTGTGCTTTATTTTATATTTAAACCTTTTACACTGTTAACCCTTTTAAAAATATATATATTTAAAACTTAGCTCAATAGTTGATTTTATTAAATATGATCCTTAGGTAGCTTTTATTTAATTGCAGTGTGTTTCTTTTCTCCCCCATAGCCTTGTGAAGCACCTTGAGATAATGTTGTGCTATACAAATACAATATATTATTATTATTATTATTATTAGTATTATCATTATTATTAAAAGAGGAAGTTATTCAAGTAAATGAGTAAATACATTTGAAACACACTCCAGGAAAAGGGGGAAATTACAGAGATAAGAAAAATCCACTTCACTTTTTGGAAGAGACTGTTTAGGAGTCAGGAGGACAGGGTAGAAACCTTTTCATCATGTTAACCAATTATTTTTTCAGAGCCTTTATTGAGGTGTGAATTAAGTACTGTTTTACATTGTAAAAGTTTTGATCTACAATAGGAGGGAGACATTTAGTACACACTTGATCTCAGATATGATATTTAATTGAAACATACTTGTTATAGTGATAGCTCCTAGATTAGAGTACAGACCATGTAAAATATAATTGGCCACATGATTGGAAACCATTATTGAAATCACTCGTGTTTTTTAAATTCTTATTGAAGGAAGTTGTAATTATAACATGTACAGGCTCTCATAGTTTCACACATTATTATTCAGATTAAATGGTTAAAATATGTTTTAAGTAGACCAGAATTGATAATAAATAATGCAGTGTATTAAGAAATACGTAGCAGATTTTTACAGATCCTAATGATGTTTTGGCTTAAGAAAGTAGGTATGTGCAAAGTTTTCGGAAATAAGATCTATTAGATATTTTGGTATAAATTAAGTGGTGATAAAGATTCAGTGGGAGAAAAAATAAGTGATGTTTTTGTATTTACTACATTTAAAATGAGGGAAGCAGCTGTCCCAATAGAAAGCTAAAGACATTTTTAAAATACAGTTGTAATTAAAAGGAAATAAATGATGACACTCTTTTTGTAAATGATGGATATCACCTATGCTGAATAATCAAAGACTCTGCAGAGCATGACGTGACCATAAGACTGAGACCAAATGACCTTTGACCTGGACTGACAGTTTTACTTGACAAAAGCACTGTTGATGACTGACTCTGGGTTGCACCCGACCAAACCCGACCGTGTGAGTGAAAATTTATGTTTACATCTGATCAATGCGACTATGAGTTAAAAGAGGAACAGTGACAAACCGAGCATGTTTTGAACTAACACAAACTAAATCCAAAGATTTGTTTCTTCCAGGACTGGTGGAAGGAGAGGAACGCTCTTTTTAACAGGTTTTTTACTTCACAGGTTTGTGTTACACATATGCATGTGTAAAAAGGGGGGATTTTTTGCATTTTTTAAAACATTTTATACAGGTGAAACAGATGCCACATAACGAAAGGTGTTTACCTTATCCAGAAGTTATTTTTCATGCATACCTTTTCAGGAAAAACACCCAGGAAATTCATTCATTCTGGCTACATCATGGTTTTCATTGGTTTCATTTTATCCAAATCATAACAGTGTTAATTTCGTTAATGAAAACTATGACGAAAAATGTTTGTCAACTACCTTTTTTACATGACTAAGACGACACGATGAAGACCTAAAAATACATTTTTGATAATAAAAACTATGACGAAAATCTATATTTCGTTTTTGTTGACGAGGCGAGACGGGACTTAAGTGTTAATAGTCGACTATCGGACATTCAAAATGCAGGATATTTTATTTTTCCCAAAATTCTCCGTCTTGTCACACGTCATTGACATCCCTCAGCTACAAGTGATGATGTCAAAGCAGTGAGAAAATAACAAGATGATGGCTTCAGCGCAAAAAGGCTTTGGTCGGAAAAAATAGACTAGATATATGGACACACTTGATTTATGAAAGGAAAACATACTGCACTGTTATTGCGAGAGAAGACGACCAACCTGAAGAGACACTTGAAGGCACATCATCCTGCTATTTATGCAACGGTACCTTAGCTACCTGTAAACTGTAACAATACACGATAAGTCGTGATGCTAACTAAATATATCAATCGCTAGTGTTAAGTCAATATTACTGGGCAGTCGGAAACTAGTGGCACATTTGCTAGCTAGCCATGTTGGCTTAGCCTTTCTTGCAAAAAAGTCTTCAGTTTGCTGTAGCAAACAAATGAGCCTGGCTTCCAGGCTAATGGATCAGCAAGGACAGCACAGCAGTATCGCATCAATGTGAGAGTCTAGGCTAGAGATATCCAACTAAACTTAGGTAAGGAATCCTGATATTACACAAGTTAAGATAGTGAAATGTTTCTTTACGAATTTCAACACTTGATACTGTCACCTGGATTCCAATTTCAGATACCTGTATTTGCATAACTGAATTAGTTTAAAAAGAGAAACCATTTTGACAATAAGTTGACTAAAATGTAAGGATTTTTCATCGACTACAACTGTACTAAAACGTTTTGAATTGTCGTCGACTAAAACAATGAAGGATCAAAAGGACTAAAATGTGACTAAAACTACTAACCATTTTCATCTAAAGACTAAGACTAAATCTAAAATAGCTGCCAAAATTAACACTGTGATCATCATACAGTAAGTGTTTTCTTTTCATTAAATAAGAGTAGTTGCCACCATTACATTTAGATTTTTAATTGGGATTTTAAAGATTTAGAAATAACTTAGATAGTCATTGGAAATTCAAAGGTAATTGAAATATGTAACATAATTTACCGGAAGATGTTCGAATTTTATTTTGTCTGTAATTATGGCTAAAGCCAATTAGTAACATTTTTAAAGCTACATTAGACCATAAGGAGTTTTTTTTCAATGACAGGAAGAAATGTTCAATTAGAGATAATAATAGATTAGGTTTAAAAATGATTAGCACAACATTCATAATTAATTATTTAGTGTTTTGACACATAAGAAACACACAGGTTGTTTCAACAATCCAGAGGATGGGTTCAGTAAGTGTTGAATAAAAGTAGTTGTGAAAGTATGAAATGGTATAAGATGATCTAATGAAAATTGCAGGGCTATAACTCAATTTAAATTTGACTGGTAAAGTAAGTTCAACACTCTACATAACCATTTGGATAAAATGAATTATGTAGACTTCCGGTCTGGCGGTCGTTAGGTGAAGCTGCGAGATCCTGAAGCTCTGCATGCAACTTTTAATTTAAATGTTTTTTTAGCGTGCAAAATAGAGTACGTCATCTTAAGGTCTTATAACCGTAATCTAGCGTCGACAAGGAAATAACGCGTCTATAAGATACCTTCTCCGTTTTGGAAAAATGACGAGTCGACAGCAGAAGGCTTCGGCTAATTCAGCTGCTAGCAAGAAAGGTGCTAGCTCTACGACTGACATGGACGCCGCTCTCTCCTGATTCTGTGGAGAAAATTATGACGGCGATAGAATTGTTAGGCACGAAAATGGACACACAAACAGCTGCCCTGCGTAATAGTCTCTATCCGACAAGAGTTGCAAACCACCGTCAGCTCTTTGCAGTCAGCTAATGCATAGAACACCAAGCGCATTGACGATCTTGAACAGTCTTCCACAGAGTGGAGCTCAACAGTCATGACTCTGGAAACCACGGTGAAACGATTGCAATCCAAAGTGTGCAGTTTATCAGAGAAATGCTTGGATCTGGAAGGTCGTAGCCGTCGTCGGAATATTCGGCTGATTGGAATAGCGGAGGGCGAAGAAGGTAGAGATCCACGTCAGTTCTGTGCTACTGTATTGAAGGAGGTATTGGATTTGGAAGACACTCCACGTCTGGATCGCGGTCATCGTACACTGGCGCCAAATCCCAAAGAAGGAGAGAGGCGCAGGCCATTCATAATTTGCGTGCACCATGGGGACATGAAGGACTGCATTCTCCATCTATCAAGCCAGTAGAAGTTGTTGTTCTACAAGGAGAGGCATGTTCACATCTTCCCCGACTTTGCCCCAGAAGTGGCTAAGCAGCGGGCGGCTTTTGTGGAGGCAAAGCGGCCCCTTCAAAACGTAAACGGTGTAAAATTCGGGCTCCGTTTCCCTGCTACGTTCCGCATCACGTTCGGAGGTGAGGAAAAATCTTTCAAGGATCCCAAACTGGCTGTATCCTTCATAAAGGGGACCATTCAGGGGAACACTGTCAATGACAATGCAACGTTGGACATTGCGGTAGGTTTGAAGGACTTGGATTGATGGTCTTTTTTTTTTTTTTTTTTCTGTTCGGAGTAGCCTACGAACAGTCATTTTAAACAGGAAAGCTACGGTATGCAAGTCGTTTTTGTTTTCAAAGTTTTGGTTGGATATACCTTCTGTTATGCCATTATCTATTCTTATAATTTATATTTCGAATGTTAGAGTATTACGAGATTCTGGCCTGTAGTATCTAATGTATCTCTTGCAGTGGCGGTTTTGGCTACGAGCACAATGGAACTTCCGGCTAACTTCCGTGTGTTGCGTGTACGCTCGACAACTTCCGGTAGGTCGTGTTGTTGTGGTGATTTCCCGGAGATGCTAGTTTCAAGTTGCTGAGTAATAGAGTAAAATGTAGTACAATGAGCGGATTTCGGATAAAAGAGAGAAGGATGTCGTATCAACGAGTCAAAAAGTGGGCCCTACATTGTTGTGTACCCCTTTGTACAAATTCTTCTCGGTACAATACTACTATTAGCTTCCATGGCTTTCCGGTTGATGTGTCTGTGCGAGCCGAATGGATGGTGAAGGTACGGCGGGACGAATTCATACCAAGCAAGGTTACTCATGTTTGCAGCAGGCATTTCATAAAGGACGATTTTGTTGTCAATCCGGGGAAATTGAGGAGGTTGAAGAAAGGGACCGTCCCTGCTCTTTTTGCTTGGAATAACTTTCAAGTACCAACACCGAGGGCGAGCGTGTGGGAGTGGAGACCCAGAGCTGAAAGCCCTCCTCTTGTCGACCCAGAAGAAGAGATGGAGGTGGCTCCCCTCGCACCGGATCATGATTATTGTTTAACTCAAACAACAGCTATGATCGCGGATCAGTTGGACGAGGAGAATGAAAGTCTTCGCCAGAAAATTAAGGAGATGGAGCTGCAAATTGAGGCTCTCCAGCTGCGGAGTTGTTTCGGATTGAGGCGATATGCCGGGTCGGACGAGGACATCCGATTTTATACCAGGTAAGTCGTAATTAAGATTGTTTTGGATTGCAGAAAGCTGATACCGATATTATCATATGACACAGCACTTAAATACATGTCTTGTACCATATTAACTAGCCTGCTAATATCAGACTCTTTGAATCATGTAGCTGGTAGATGCTACTAGATGGTAGCCTACATTTTGACATTGATAGACTAAAAATCACACAAGTCCTATACTTGAGTGAAAGTTAAGATGGGCTACACATTGTTAAATATGTCTCCGGTAAAAGACCACCTTACAAGAGTATTTTAATTTAACCACAGTGCCACAAGAGTATTTTTCTTCAAGTGTCAAATATCAAAAGTAAAATTACTGTCATTTATGATTAATGATATGATTAGGCCGGAAAATGTACTACCTACAGCACTCAGTCAGATGTTTAGGCACAGCCATTCGTTAAGTATTCTCTTCATGTAAATTAGTAGTAGTAAAAAGTAAGATAATTCACCTTGTGTAACTAAATTAGTCCACCATGACTAACAATGTTATTTTTTTGTATTTTGTTTGAAAGATTCCATTCTTATGACCACCTGATGGCATTCTGGAGGCTCATCGAGCCAGCAACATCAAGGATGTGTGTGTGACAAGTGCCAAAGAAACATCGGTCTGTGTGGCAGAGAAGAAAACATCCCACAAATCAACCAAGTTGCTGCCAATAGATGAGCTATTTCTTTCTCTAAATTATTTATCAACTGGATGCACACAGAGAGAGCTTGGCCACCAATTTCACATCCACCGAACAACAACCAGCAGGATCATCACAACCTGGGCCAACTTTCTATACTGCATACTGTGAGCTGTGTGTATCTGGATGACCCCTGAGGAGATAAAAGCCAACTTACCTCCTGAGTTCAAGGAATATGCAGACACTCAGGTCATTGTTGACTGCACAGAGCTGCGGTGCCAAACTCCATCCTCACTTGTGTATTCACATTACAAATCGCACTGTACCTTCAAGGCCATGATTGGCATGGCACCAAATGGTCCTCTGACATTTGTTTCTGCGCTCTATGGGGGCTCTATCAGTGACCATGAGATCTTTAGACTGTCAGGCATCATACCAGTGGCGGCTGGCCAATAGAGGGCGCTAGGGCGCCGCCCCACCACTCACCTCTCACCACATTTCCTTGAATAAGACATAAAAAAAATGAAATAAAAATGAAATAATAAAATAAAAATATTTCGAAATATATGTATATATTTTTTTAGATGTGCAAGATAAATATTTCATAGTTAATGATGAGTAAAGTTGTTTCGTTCGTTGACATTGTCTGATTGGTGACGTATTTCCGCCCTGGGGCGCAGGAATCTTTGCCCATAGACTCTCGTTAAAGGTTGTACATGCGCAGTAGCTCCTCTTCAATACAAGAGATAAGACGATGTTGGGGCGCACCTCTCCTGCGCCCCGAGCTGAATGGTCTGGATTTGACGGCGAGGCTGACGTCACAGCCTTCTGTTATAAAGTATGTGTATTGTCCATGTTATATATGATATATATTATTTAAATATATAGATATAGAGATATAACTAGAGATAGATAGAGAGATAGATATTTATTATATATGTATATTGGCCATCTGTATAGTAATATAGCACATCTGTATATTTGTTCATACTACATCTGTTTATACTATGCCAATTATTCCCACCTCTTTATACTGCCCTTATCTTTACATAATCACTCTTAACTGCATATACTGTACATACTCTATATATCACACTTGTTTCTCTTTGCACTTCTATCTATCTATCTATAATGTTGTTTTTGTTGTTTTCATTTATGTAAATACACTCATTTGATACCTTATTACATGTATGCATGCTTTTTTTTTTTTTTTAAATACATTTTGGAGTTATAGCCCCCCCTGGAGAAAACTCCACCAGCCGCCACTGCATCATAACTCTCCTCTCCCCTGACATGGCTGTGATGGTGGACAAGGGCTTCAGCGTGGACAATCTTGTGGCAGGAAAACTGCACAGGCCTGCCTTCCGCTCCAACAAGGAGCAAATGGCAACACAGGACGTCCTGGAGACACAGTCAATCGCACGGCTGCGAGTTCACATGGAGAGGCTGATAAGGCGGGTCAAAGAAGACAAACTTTTTGATACTGTAATCCCTTTGTCGATTTGAGGGAGCATTTACCAGCTTTTCACCGTAGCTTGCATCTTGTGCAATTACCAAAATGGACCTCTGGTTAAAGAATGGAGAAAACATAATTGCCAGGTAGAAATTTGACTGTTTGCTTCATGGCTGTCTGCTCCTCTTTTATTTATTTGACAAACAATATACTGATTCACACCACAAATTTTTTTTGCCTTACATATACTGACTTGTATTTTAATTAAATTATTTATTTGAAATCTATATCAAATTAATTTCCCTTAATTTCCCTCAAGTGGTCCTCACACATATTGAATATTGGTTTAAAATCTAGTAATACATTGGTGTGTACACTTAAGTGAAGTGGTCAATCCTAAACATTTTACAACTCCATAAATAAACTTAAAACAACCCACTTGAAGGCCTCACATTATAATGAGAAATCAACCAGAACAAAACATTTCTAAGAATTCATTGTTTACTGATCATACAACATATTTATGCAGGTATGTGTAGAAAAAAAGAAGTCTGCTCTCTCTCTTATTTTTTGTATCACATCACTGTCCCTCTATATGTTCTTTGAATCAGGGTGTCTTCCTCCGCAAACACCACAAAATCCCACCACTCCATCCCCGTTAGGAGCAGCTGACCCTGCACCTGCCAGTAGTAGCCATGACCTGGCTTCAATTCCAGGTTGCCGTCTTTAATTTTCAAATGTGGATAATCCACATAGCTTTTAATGTTTGGACATTTTATTTCCACAAGGCTGAATTCAGAACACTCTGTTGGGTCAAAGACAACCCCATCTGGGGATGTGCCTAACCAGGGTGTGTCAGGGTGTATAACAAAACAACAAGGGTAGTGGTTCACCCTCTTGAGCTGGCAATACTCCTCGATGGCATCATCTTCCATTTCGAGACCCCTCTTCATTGCTGCTGTCTGACGGACCCCTTTGAGCAACCGGTCAGCCATCTTTTCTAAGGTGCAACGTTTTGCATGGCATATTTCCCCAAAATGTGATGAAGTGAGTCTAGGTTTTCTCAGTCTATGCCAGTCTGTAGATGCACTTTGGCCCCTAGTTGCACCCTCTATATTCTTAGCCATTTCCCAGGTAACCTCAAGTGACTTGAAGTGCAGCTGTTGATGCTCAGAGAAAACAGACATAAAGCACGATGTTTCCAGTCTGCAGCCAGCCAATGGCAAATCTGGACGTGGTGGAGCGTCAGGGTGAGCAACAGAGCGACTTCTTGCCATGGGTTGTTGATATGAAAGAGGACTACCTACTTGTACCAAACCCAGTGCACAGTTCACCAGTGGCACCTCACAGGTGATACCCATTGTACAAATGGTTGGTGCAGAAATAGGGGTGAACTCTTTGTAGATCTCTGACACTTTGAGAACAGACAGGTCCAGCAACTCTCCACTGGTGGCTTTGTACAGTGTGGACCTATATGAAAATTGGATAAACATCATTAAGATACATCATCTAATAACAAAACTACAGTTTTCTTGATGGTTGAGAAAAGTAGGCCTAACAAATTAATTAAAAGGCTACTAACTACAAAACAAATTCTCACCTTACTCCCTCGGCCATGGTCCTCTGCTTTGGTTTGGCAGACATCACAGCCATCTTTTCGATGGGACCTGGTTTAATACCCTGTGAATATAGGTCACAAATAGCAGGGATGAGCTTATGATGTCGGTGGGTAGATGTAGTATTGTAATTATAGTTACATTATTCCGAGACTTGCCATGGTTCTTGGCTTGTGCCACTGTTGTTCACTCTCCGTACAGCTCAGCACTGGTGGAACAACTGGAATGTCAAGCTGTGAATAATGTGCAGACTGGAAAAGTAGAGCCACACAATGGTTACACAACACTGATCCAGCTACACATGTACAGCTGTGAAGGACCAGTTATACAGGAATTTAATCCTTCAGCCCCACCTGTAGCAAGATGTAAAAAAAAAAGGGATTAATAATCTTTTTCTTTAGATTTGTTCTGTGTTGATGTTGTCAGTGATACAGTCTATTTGATTTGCAGGTACACATAGTATCCCCACTTAAAGATTGCAGTATACCTAGCTAGACTCCACAGGTTCAAATAAACTTTTAGACATATCTTATGTATTTTACCTAGCTGGGATGTTCAGCATACATGGGAAAGCAAACTATACTACACCACTGGTTGCTATCAGTGAAAACACAGTAGTAACGTCAGCATACACTGGTAGATTATAACGTGAATTGGTTAACCTAGAGAGCAAAGAACTAAAATAACACGTTTAACCCAGGAACATGGGTAACTATCTTAACGCTACATTCATCCTACACTCAAACTGTGAGGTGGTTTTGACTCGTCCATTGACGGATGACATAACGCCCTCACACACACTACTCCTGTCACTGGATCTTTCCTGGACACTGACGGGAAATACAACACCGAAATTAAAATACACACAACCAGTTGCGAATCGTATCAACATAACAACGTATTGAATAACACTTAAAGTATTTAGTACATTTACACGATTTGATTTAGAAGTATTTAGCTGCTAGATATTCAGTGTAGCTCGCTAACGTTAACAGCTGAGCTGACAGCTGAGACGTTAGGTAACGCAAACAGCTTGACTTACCTTCAAAGTTGTGGATGTAACTTCATATGTACAGTTTAAATCCCTTTTCACGCTTACAACCGGGTGCAGGTGAACAGTGGTCGACAATCCTGTGGACGTCATTCACGTCAATCTTTGGGAGACTTTGTAGACACCGGGTGAAATATGCCATCTTTTCACGATCAAAACCAAAAACTGCAGTGAACAGGAAATGGTTACGCGTACACTCAAGACGCCGGAAGTAGAACTCCTTAGTTACGTGCACGTAGCCTTATGTAGTGTTTGTTTCAACACGGACTGGTTAGAGTGTGACACCTATGAACGGTAGCTGGACAGAGTTTGTTATACTAGGTTGTGAACCAGTGACGGATTTAAATAAACAGTGTAAGCAAACTAGAATATGCTTTAATCGTCCATTCTGTGTCGGGTAGAGACAGGGCAGAATGAAACAGATGTTCATAATTTTTCCGTTTCAAAAACTTCTCCATAATTTTATATATATATAAAATAAATATATATATATATATATATCTCAGTGGTGGGCCGTCAGGGCCAGCAAGGCCTTCTCTGCTGGCCTAAACATCATCAGAATATACATTTAATTTTTATATATTTTTTCCACAAATATGTATTAAATTATTCCCCATAGTCTATTCTCTTCATTTTATAGCGTTCGTCTTGGCTGCGCTGCTTCCAGCCTCAGAACGAGATTTGGAGGGCTGGCCTTTATGTTAGAGCTTTTATCCAATCATATTTCAGCCATAATGTGTTGCTAGGGTCAAAGAAATCTGCCCTTAGGCCTTCAGAATCAACAGTGCGGGCGGCTGTAGCTTAAAGTGAACGCAAACAAAACTGTGGCGTTAACCAATCCGATTTCGAGTTGGCGACAACGGGCCAGCTAGCAGGCGTACGCTAACGTTAGCACGTGCACATCTTCTGATTGGATACGCACTATTGAGAGGCAGAGCTAGGCAGTAGGCAGAGCCATACAGTCTATGGGCAAAGCTAGCAAACAGAACTAGAACTTGAGCGAGCTAATTTGTGTAGATTTCTACAAGCTATTTTTTTTTCAACCCACAATGGCTGAAGGAGGAGAAGAGATCAATTTGGTCGAAGATATAATTACAACGCCATTTTCAAAACGAACTTTTCAAGTAAAGCTACACATCTTGAAAAGGGAACGACCAACTCCAACGCTAGCGAGCCTAGCACAGCAGGGAAACTACGAGCGGTAGCCTACCCCTGGCTCACAGCCTCCGAGAGGCACTGCAAATTGTACTGCCGGGAATGCCTGTTATTTGCAACTGATCATTTGGTGTTTGGAGCCACACTGGATTTGCAAACTTGAGTTGTCTAACCAAGGCAGCAACGAGACACCAAAGCACAGCTGGGCACTTGCAAGCACTGGTGCTTTTGAAAACCTTTGGAGACACCCGAGTGGATCTACAGCTCAACGAACAAGTGTGCAGGGAAACGGAGCTCCAAAACGAAAGGGTGAACAAAAATAGGGAAATATTGAAAGACTGATTGATTGTGTCCTGTTTTTGGGTAAACAGGAACTTTCATTTAGGGGACACGATGAAAGCGCCGAGTCCAGAAACAGAGGAAACTACGTGGAGCTTCTTTCTTTTCTTGCTGAGAACAACACAGATTTGCATTACCACCTGTACACAAACAACATGTTTACTGGGACGTCAGGCAAAATACAAAACGACCTGATTTATGCTATTGCTGAAGTGATGGGAGAAGAGATCAAAATGAAGATTAAAAAAGCACCCTTTGTCGCTGTTATGGTGGACGAGACGTCAGATGTGGGTAATGTAGCACAGCTGGCACTTGTCCTGCGTTATGTGACAGACACAGGTGTCAAGGAGCGGTTTGTCAGATAATCTGATTAATTAAGTTAACTGTAAATGCTGATGTATTGATTATAAAAGCTTCGGAAATATTAATATATCTGTTGTACTTGACTATGTTAAGGTGATGCAATGCCTGGTTACACTGCGTTTCTGTCTAAATGTATAGTTTCTAGAGCCATGGCGTCATAATGACGGCATTAAGAGGTGGAATAATTCAGGTAGGACTGTGTAGGACATCACTGAAGGCCTAGGTGTGAAATGCACGGCCCGCCACTGATATATCTATATTTATTTTATATATATCGCTATATATCTAGTCTGTCTATTGCAGCTTGTTAAACAACTGACTGATGCATTACCTCCACCACGTGGTCGAAAGCTGCATTGTAACTGAGCTTCTCATGGATAACATATCTCTGGTGTCTTCAGTTGATAACCTATGCTTCCCGCGGCCCTTGCGGCCCACAGGTGCAAAACTGAAAGTTTTTTGCGGCCCTCTAGGTGGCGCTGGTGGCCCAAGTTTGGGCCGCGGCCCTATGGTTAAGAATCACGTAGACTCGCGCTCCTTGATGAAGTTAGTTGTTAATGGTTTACAGCTCCTGTGCACTTGATGTAACCACAGATTTTTGGTGTTTTATGTATGTTCTATTTATAAACCATGATAAAAGATGCTTGTTGAATTCTAATGCTAGCGCATATTAGCTAACGCTAATAACTTGGAGTTAAAAATCCTGTTAAACAATTATGTTTGTTTGAATGTTTAAAGCATAAACATGACTTAGAATTGTTAATAGCAGAAAGGCAAGAACAATTCTGTTTGTTTTGGACAATTGGTTAATAAAATTCTCGCAAGACCCGCCAAACGAGCAGTAAGAAGGTTTCCTCTGCTCATCATTTCTCCTGTTTTACAACCATATTATCTGTCTACGCGCCCTGCATAGCGGGGCCTGTTACATTTAGAAGGATGAATGCAATGTGTCTCTGCTTGACTATGTTCTGAGCCATGCTGGGTAAGCCGTAAAAATAAGGAGGAACAGCGCCCGTTATGAGGGGAGGATTGCCAAGGTCTGGAGCATCTTCCTAAGGATGTTAAGGAGGGATATTAGCCAGATCTTTAGCTTTATTGAAATGGATGTTTTTAGGGAAGACTTTGTGGAAGGAAGCTCCCTTTCATCCATAGACAATAGGAAACATGTCAATTTCTAAACATGGATTATTTTTATTTTTTTGCAAGAAAAAGGAGTTGATTACTTTCATTTTTTACTCTATTGAGTATTGAACATTTTTGAAAGGATATTTCCAACGAAGACATTGATTTTTTTGTTGTTGTTCCCAAATGTTTGAGATAAGCAGGTTGGGCCGGGTCAGTACTTGGATAGGAGACCGCTGGGAATACCCGATGCTGTAAGCTTTTATACAAGGGGAAGAATAGGTTCAAAAGCCCCAAAATATATGTCAAATGTCACCAAAAATAGCCTGACTTGAGGCTTCATTGGATCTATTATTCACACACACATGCAGCACACACTTCAAAAGCCTCTCTTTACATTTGAAAGGGAGAATTACAATCATTGTCCTGAAAAAGTGGCACTTAGTCGTTTTCCTGAGAAAGCGGCACTTAGTCGTTTTCCTCAGTACACACTGTTCCTCCTGCACCCGGCCATCATGTGCATCCACACTTGGAGGCTCCCATGGTGGCCTCAACAGCTCCAGGATGCCCCCCTGCTCCCCCTTCACCCTTACACCTGGCGAGCCTGTGCACCCACCCTTAAGCACCCCTCCTCAGACTAGACCCCTACATCTGCACCGGCCAGACACTCATGCCCCTGGGGATTTCTAAGGGGGGTGCTCTGTGTTAAGTGTCAGGCCTCTGAAGCCCTGACTCCGGCCTTCATCGTGGCTACAGCACCCCTGGACTTTTCAGCATCAAGGGAGAGACTGACTGCTCCTGCTCAGCCTCTCCGCTCCAGAGTCTCCATTTGGCGGACTCGGGAGGACCAATAGATCCTGCTAACACAGGCACTATGCTATTTTTTTTAAACAATCTTCTTGTCTTTTCTCACTTCTTTCCCCCTGCACTTGTAGTTGTGCTTGTGTGTGTGGCCAGCCCCTGGGCACCTAGCGGCTGTCTCCGGGGTGTCGGTGGGGCCCGCGCCCACGGCTGACAAAAGCTTGGGTCAAGGGTAGGGATGGCCATGATTAATCGACAATCGATTAATTGATCACTAAGAATTTCGTCGATGACATTACTTTTTTATCGATAAAACTAATGCAGGTTCTGTTGCGTAGTGTGAGTCTTGAAGGAATGCAATGAATTTCGCTATGTGGCAGCAATCAAACATTTACCACACGGGGGCAATGTTTGAAAAAAACGCCACAGGCCTACTCAGATACCTGGGAGTTTCCGTGTATTTCAAAAGTAATCATGAAGAGGTCACGGCGAAGTGTGGCGTGGGACCATTTTGATTTAAAGAATGACTCAGTTCACTGCCAACACTGCGAAGCTGTGTATAAGTACAACTCGTCCACGACTCAAATGATGTACCACTTGCGCATCCGACCCTGGTTAGTGGCGGTGCATCCTGCTCTCGGTCTCAACCTAGCATCAACTCGATGTTAGCACGGAGGAGCTGCGATGCACAACGAGCAGAGAAAATTACCCAAGGGATCTGCAAGTTCATTGAGATGGATATGCTGCCCTTAAGTATTGTTGAGGGCGAAGGTTTTCGAAAACTGATAAACTTATTAGAACCAGCATATCACATTCCGTCACGACGTACCATCACCAGACTGATAGAAACTCATTACGAAGAACGGAAGCAGGAGCTGTTAGAAGAACTGAGCAAAGCTGAAAGAGTTGCTCTAACCACAGACTGCTGGACGGCTTTAACAGCTGAGCTACATCACAATCACCTGCCACTACATCAGGGATGACTGGCAAATGAACTCAATGGTCCTGCTCACAGAAAGCCTGCCAGGTCGGCATACAGCTGACCACCTCGCTGAGAAAATGAATAAAGCTGTAGAGCAATGGGGACTTGAAGACCGAGTTATTGCATGCGTTCATGACAACGCGGCCAATATTGTTGCTGCCAACAGTCCCACCAGAGTGAACTGGATTTCTGTTGCCTGCTTTGCACACACACTCCAGTTGGCCATAAATGACGGATTTACACTGTATCTATATCGGGTAATATCAGCAGCTAGTAAACTTGTTAGCCACTTCAATCGCAGCACTGCAGCAACCAATGCACTGCAAAAGAAACAGGAGCAAATGGGCCTCGCAACTCACCGGCTTATCCAGTCGTGTAAAACACGGTGGAACTCCGTGTGCAAGATGTTTGATCGGCTGGTGGAGCAGCGGTGGGCTGTTGCTGCTGTGTTGTCGGACCGAACCGTGACCTAGCTTCAAGATGCCAGCATCCTGGAGTTGAAGGATGAGTACTGGCAGATGATGGAGGACACACAGCCTGTGCTGTCAGCACTTAAATGTGCCACCATGGTTATGTTTGCAGAGAAAGACGTCTCCATCTCGAACACTTATCCCGTCACCTTCGGCCTCATCAATATCCACCTCATGCCCAGTGAAGAAGACGTGCCCAGACTCATCGAATTCAAGACAAACGTGCGGTCCTCCCTCCATCAAGCATTACTTTAAATGATTTCCATAATAAATAGCCAATTGGAGTAGGCCTGTCTTTCACTAATGCATACTTGCCTCTTATCTGCGTTGTGTTGCCTATTTAGATACAGCATTTTTTCTCATTGATTTCCCCCATCATTTACAGGTTCAGTCTGCTGAGTTTGTGTCATCCGCCCCCATGATCTCATCAATGCTGGACCCTCGTCACAAGCACCTGGGCTTTCTCACACCAACACAGAAAATGGCTGCTAATGTGTAACTGGTTGAACTGGGAGAGGCAGTGGAGATCGGTAGGGCGGCTATCGCAATGGCTGGGGGAGACGAGGAGCCTGCGTTGTCTGACACGGACGAGGGAAGCGCAAACACTGGAGTCACAGCCTCCCAGTCCCAGGTCTGTGCTATGACACAACTCCTTGGGGAGCACTATACCACTCAATGCGAGTCTGGCATCGAAGGAGCAGAACTTAATAACTTTCTGAGGGAGGCTCCCCCACCCCTGGATTGCAATCATACAGACTGGTGGAAAGTGAATGGAATAAGGTTCCCCAGGCTTGCCAAGTTAGCACGGAGGTACCTGTGCATCACGGCGACGTCAGTCCCCGCAGAGCGGGTGTTTTCGGTGGCTGGACTGAAGTTCACCAGGCTGTGGTCGCGTCTGACCCCAGAGCATGTTAACGTGCTTCTCTTTCTCAACAAAAATCAGTAGACTGGTGCTGAAGTTGTATGTGAGTTACTGGTTATTTTTATGAAGCTTTATTAATTTACCAAATTCATGTTAGGTTGGCTAATCTCTCTCTCACCCTCTTTCTCACCTTTTTGGATAGTTTTGAGTTACATTTGGCAAAACCTGTCAGACTAAAAGTATTATATATTTTTGGTTAAGTTATTGTTTAACATGATTGTTTTTTTATATTATTATTATTTTGGGGGGAAACAAGGGTCAGTTGTGTTCATAAGCACTGGCTTCTAGCTGCAAGCTCCGCTGCTTAAGAGCACAGCAGCGCATATTTTCAAGTTTAACCATTGAACGGATCCGGTTGAACTGCCACAAAAGTTGTCCATCTTGTAAGTTTAACTGCCACAAGAGTTGTTCATCTTGTAATAAATCTCTCAATGAGGAAAACACACTGTTTTTTGTATATTAATGATTAATCAAAAATCGATCGTTAATTCATCCGACGATCGATTAAGACAATTTAATCGAATGCCCATCCCTAGTCAAGGGCTGACTTTCAATAGATCGCAGCGAGGGAGCTGCTCTGCTACGTACGAAACCCCGACCCAGAATCAGGTCGTCTGCAAGTGACCCTAGGTTCTCCACAAACATGCAGTGCGAGATAGGAAAGGGGCGACCATCATCCGACCGCACCCCAGGCCTTTCAGGAACGGCTCTACTCACTGACCAAAGCCGGTTATCCAGGGCCAACCAAAGATCCATGGCGCTATGGTATCGTTATGTCCTGGCGGGATTCTGACTTAGAGACGTTCAGTCATACTCCCACAGATGGTAGCTTCGCTCCATTGGCTCCTCAGCCAAGCACATACATCAAATGTCTGAACCTGCGGTTCCTTTCGTACTGAGCAGGATTACTATTGCAACGACTTCCGGTCTGTCTAATGGAGGAATAGGTCGCACGCCGGGAGAGCTCTGTTGAAATCCTATCCAAAACTGCAGTATACCTGCTTATTTGCACCAGCTAACTTGTGCGGCCTTGTCTGAGAGACCAATGAACATGGGGAAATCTACCAAGAAGCAAAGTCAGTCCGTTGACGGAAAATCCTCCGACAGTGGAACAGACGACTGCACGCTAGCTAGCCAAAACGTAAAGCATGCAGCTAGCCAAGCACAGCTAACGCTAACGCTGGCTCACATGGAGAAGCTTCTCCACTCAATGGAGGAACGCATCATAGCCAAATTATCCGTTCAACTTTCGGCTGACCACGCTATCATTGACCGTCACGACCAGACAATTCAACGAATGGAAGAGGCACTCAACGACATGGAGGCCAGACTAATTACCCTCGAATCCACCTGCACAGCCCTGTCCAAGGAAAACGAGAGTCTCAAACTTAAAGCGGACGACCTTGAAAACAGATTGAGACGTAATAATATCCGTATAATTGGCTTACCTGAGAGAATTGAGGGCTCACAGCAACCGCCTTTGTGGAGGTGTTCCTGAAGGAGGTGTTTGGTTCAGAGGCCTTTCCTTCTCCCCCGGCTGTCGACAGGGCCCGCAGGGTGGCTGCCGCACTTCCAGACCAAGGAGCGCATCCTGAAGCTAGCGAGGGAATTTAAATTCACCAGGCTCCGTCTTTCTTACTTATGTGCATGGATTTTGTGTGGAGCTAAACCCGGGACAGACAGACTTTTGTTGAACTTTTATAGTTGGTCCACACAACGCTGCGCCTCTTTAATGACAATTAAGATGCACAAAGACGCCCGGTCAGATAGATGCGCTCATTCACACACACACACACGCATACCCGCACGCACGCACGCACGCATACACACACCACACTCCACACACCACACACAAAATAGTTTTCCTCCATGTTACCTACTTACGTTACGTAAAGTTCTACCATTCATTATAACCAGTCTCTCAGGGTTTTTTGCACAAGTTCATGTGAACCTGTATACTATTTTTGCTAATTTTACTGCTGATAACAGAGTTTTGTGTAAGTTGGGTGTTGTGAACTGGCAGTTAAGATCACAGTTCGAGTTCCACGTCCCCTCTGGGATGCTGTCCTTCACCAAGTTTTTTTTTTTTTTTTTTGTGTTTTATGCCATCTGTTCAGTTTCCTTTTTCTTCTCTTTTTTTTCTTTACCCTACTCCACTCCCCCCTTCACCCCTACTGCTTGTATTTACCTCGCTAACCTCTTAGAACATGACAACTGCATCTAACTGCAATCAAACTCAGCCCATCCACTTTATATCTTTAAATACTAAAGGTATGAATAATTGGGTGAAAAGACAGAAAATAGACTCCTATCTCCGAAAGCTACATTCACACATAGTCTTTCTACAGGAAAAAACGATCAGGCTAAGTATCTCAAGAGGGGATGGGTTGGCCAGGTTTATCATTCACGGTTTAAAGCCAAATCAAGAGGGACAGCTATCCTCATACATAAGGAAATTCCATTTCAAATTAAGGAGGTGATCGCTGACAGAAATGGGAGATTTGTCATTGTCTCGGGTCGGTTATTTGCCAGCCTTGTCATTATGGTGAATGCTTATGCTCCAAACTGTGATGATTATAATTTCTTTAACAAGCTATTCTCAATCATACCCGATGACAACAACTACAATTTGATAATAGGGGGAGACTTTAACTGTGTGCTTAACACTGCATTGGATAGATCATCCAGCAGGGATCAACCTCTCACCAAATCTGCCAAAGTTATCAACAATTTTATTGTTGAAAATGGTGTTTCTGATATCTGGAGATTTAAATTCAACAACAAGAACGTTTTTTCCTTTTTCTCCAATGTTCATCACACATACACCCGTATCGACTACTTTATTTTAGATAAGAGATTACTGGGAAATGTTAGCTCCTGCTCTTATCACAGTATTACAATATCAGACCGTGGAGCAGTTTCATTTCAAATAACATTACCGAACTCCTTTAGACCCTCTCGCAACTGGAGACTTAACTCCCTCCTCCTAGCTGACAAACAATTCGTAACTCATATTATTTCTCAGATTGTTTTTTTTCTTGAAACTAATGCTTTCCCAGAAATCTCTCACTCAACCTTATGGGAGACCCTTAAGGCCTACCTTCGTGGGCAAATAATAGAATTTTCATCCAGGGCAAAAAAAGCAAGAGAGTCCGGAGATTGATAATCGCTACTCATTATCGCCTTGTCCTGAACTTTTTAAAGAACGGCTACGCCTACAGACAGAATACAACTTACTTTCCACAGACAGAGCCACACATCTACTTACAAAATCTCAATTCGCTGTTTATGACTCGGGTGATAAGGCTGGCAGGCTACTGGCCCGGCAGGCTCGTCAAGCCCAGTCCTCTCGTCTTATTCCTAAGATTCATAATAAAACAGGAGAAATAGTAACAGACCACAAGGAAATCAAGTGTGGGATAATTCTTCACAACTCAACCATTTCTTTGACAAACTTCCTTTCCCTTCTGTTCCAGCCGAAAAAAAACTCTTTATTGGGAGGTCAGATCTCCAAAGAAGAAATTCTGAAAGCGATCAAATCTTTAAAATGTAATAAAACACCTGGACCGGACGGTTTTATTTCAGAATTCTATAAAAAATTTGCGCATCAACTATGCCCCTTGCTTAAAGACATGTTTAATGAATCCCTCTCATCTGGCCTTCTTCCACCTACTTTACGACAAGCTGCAATAACTCTCATACCAAAAGGGGGCAAAGACCCACTTCAATGCATCTCATATCGTCCAATCTCCCTACTTAATGTAGATTACAAAATTCTAACTAAGGTCCTAGCATCACGGCTGGAGAAGATCACTCCGCAGTTAATCTCTTCAGACCAAACTGGCTTTATCTCAAAACAGACACTCCAGCTCCAATCTCCGCAGGCTTTTTAACATTGTTTACTCGACTTCATCCTGCTCTCCTGAAATGGTGATATCTCTTGACGCTGAAAAAGCATTCGATCGAGTTGCAATATCTTTTTTTTACACTTAAAAAATTTGGTTTCGAAGACTCTTTTATCTCATGGATTAAACTCCTCTACTCTCAACCGCTAGCCACTGTAATTACTAACGGACAACATTCTGGAAACTTCCCTCTTGGCAGAGGCACACGCCAAGGCTGCACTTTATCTCCCCTTCTGTTCGCCATTGCCGTGGAACCTCTAGCCATAGCGCTAAGACAATCCGATGACTTCCTTGGTGTGACACGCGGAGGCATTACACACAAAATATCCTTATATGCCGATGACATTATTTTATATGTTACAGACCCACTCACATCTGTCCCCCCTATTCTCAATATCCTACATCAATTTGGGAAAATCTCAGGCTACAAAACTAATTATGAAAAAAGCAAGATGTTTCCCCTCAATAAATCTGCCTCTTTAATCCCTGCAGCAAACTTCCCATTCAGAATTGTCAAAAAGGGCTTTAAATATCTTGGATTGAGATTACATCTTCTTTTTCATCTCTCTTTACCAAGAATTTTGGTACTTTATTCGAAAAATGCAAAAAAGACATGTCTAGATGGATGAACCTTCCACTGTCCATAATCGGTCGTGTTAATCTAATTAAAATGTCTGTGTTACCAACATTTCTCTACCTTTTCCAGAGCATCCCTATCTTGATAAAAAAGTATTTTTTCACTCCTTGGAGAGGAGCATATCATCCTTTATTTGGAATGGCAAACCTCCAAGAATTAGGAGAAATGCACTTCAGAGACCTAAAAAAGTTGCTGGCCTGGCCCTACCCAATTTTATTCACTACTATTGGGCATGCAACATAAAAGCACTGTTACAATGGATGAGGGGAGCTGAACCTGACAGGGGTGAGACCTGGGTACAATTGGAACAGTCCTGTACTCCATTTAATCTGCGTTCTGTACTATGTGTTCCGTCACCTCCTCCTTTATGCCAATTCAAATCTAATCCAGTGGTATATTACTCCATCAGAATTTGGTCACAGTTCAAAAGGCATTTCAGTTTGCAAACAACATCGATACACTCTCCCCTCAAGAATAACTACAACTTCCCTCCCTCCCTCTCTGACTCTACTTTTAGGATCTGGGACTCGAAGGGCATTAAATCCATTGGTGCTCTGTACGTTGATGGAAAATTTGGATCATTTACACAACTTTCTCAATTATTTAATCTACCAAAATCTAACTTCTTCAGATATCTCCAGATTAGGAATTTTGTAAAAAAAAAAGTCTTCCTCTTTTCCTGACCGTCCTATGAACAATGCCGTCGATCATATTCTCTCATTAGCCCCATGCAACAAAGGTCTAGTTTCTATTCTCTATAGTACTATAAGCAATATCACTCCTTTATCTCTGCAGGATGTCCGGAACCTTTGGGAGAACGACTTAGGTGAGGAAATAGCAGATGAACAATGGCAAAAAATGCTGGACTTAATACATACCTCTTCCCCGTGTGCTAGGCACAGGTTAATACAACTTAAAATTGTTCTGAGAGTCCATTATACCAAAGCAAGGCTGGCGAAACTGTTCCCTAATATAGACCCTTCATGTCCTCGCTGTGGCAATCAACCAGCAGATCACATGCACATGTTCTGGTCATGCCCCAACCTCAGCACATTTTGGGGCAACATTTTCAGTGCTTACTCCAAGATGTTTCAAAAGGACATCACTCCCAACCCTATATGTGCCTTATTTGGTTTCACTCCTGTAGCCGGCTCCCTTAAAGGTAGAGCTCAGGCAGTCACAGCTTTTACCTCCCTGATCGCTAGACGACTGATCCTTCTCTCCAGGAAGGACCAAGCACCTCCCAACTTTACAAGATGGATTAGAGACACTATGCACTTCCTTAAACTTGAGAAAATCAGATACACACTGAAAGGCTCTTTGCAGAAGTTTATACAGATTTGGACCCCCTTCTTAGATTTTTATGATAGTCTTCAAGTACCACTAAACCAGGACGAGTAGGGTCCCCCACCCCCTCCTTTCTTTCTTTTAATTACTGTGCTGCCTTCAGGCAGATATAAAACATTTTGGGACTTTTATTTAATGTGAAATTCATTTAGCAGGAATACTTTTATTTTGACATAATGTCACAGTGTTAGAAACAGGAAGTAGGAAGTAGGGAGTTGGAAGTTAGTTGGAGCAAGGTTAGCTAATGTTAACATGCTGTGAAAGGGCTCCTTCTCACGAAACGCGGACTCATTTGCCCCAGCAGAGGCATCACTTGTATGTATTCCTTTCTTAATGTTGTTAAACTTTGTTGTAATTTATAATTTCATAGTTTATGTCGAATTCATGTTGTTAAAAAGCAGTTATAAAAGTAAATGGTTTAAAAACGATTTTTTGAAGATGTTAGCTAAATGTTAGCTACAGGTCAGTTTAGGCACTGCAGTCAACAGTGAATGTCAAGGTCATTAGCTTAGCTTGTCTAGTTGATGTATGTTAACTTTCCAACCAAGTAGAATCTAATTATATTTCTCATTGTTTTATTTTTAGTTTCACTTTCCTGACTTTGTGATTTTGTGAAGAATTTCAATAAAGACTGCATCACGGATAAAGGAAAGTTTAGCTCACTGTCTAGCTGGGTTCCCACACCTTAGTGAGGACAGTACAATTACTCTTTATTTACTTTTTTATTTTTATTTTTATTTTTCCATTGTTTTTATTCGATTTCCTTTTACTTCTTTATAGACTGATATATTTTGTTATCCTTGTACATTGAATTATATCCTAGGTAATGGCACTTTTCCTATATACTTGATGTGACAAATATATTGAACAATTACTGTTATTAAATCTGAACTCGAGGGGACAGCTGGGATTGATGGGGAGGGTTGATTGGGTGGGATTGGGAGGGATGGGCAAGGGAAATTGGAATTCATCTGGACTTTGCAGCCATTTTATGTTTGTGTACATTTCTGACTAATGTGTGCTGCTAACAAAGTGCAATATAACTTGAAAATTCAAATAAAAATTGTTAAAAGGACTACTATTGCAACAACATATCATCAGTAGGGTAAAACTAACCTGTCTCACGACGGTCTAAACCCAGCTCACGTTCCATATAAGTGGGTGAATAATCCAATGCTTGGTTAAATCTGCTTCACAATGATATGAAGAGCCGACATCGAAGGATCAAAAAGCGACATCGCTATGAACGCTTGGCCGCCACAAGCCAGTTCAAGGTTTCAAGGTTTCAAGGTTTTATTTGTCATATGCACAGCAGATACAACGTATATGTTGGCAATGAAAATCTTATGTCGCGTGCTCCTCCAACAACTCCACATACATGGTGCAAATAAGATAAATTAAAATAGTGCAAAAAGAGAGAAGAATATTTACAATATCAACAATAAAGATTTGAGGATGTGAAATATATACATATTTGGAATACATTGAAAGTATTTAAACACTTTACACTGTTGAATGAGGAGGTATGGACAGATGCATATATTATGTATAGCAGATGTATATGGCAGATATGTATAATATATAGATATGTATACTATAAACAGATATGTATGGCAGATGTGTATAATATATATATATATATATATATATATGTATGTGTGTACTATAAAAAGATTTGAGTAGACATTCACACAGCTCAGGAGTTCAGCAGTCTTATAGCCTGTGGTATAAAACTGTCTCTGAGTCTGGTAGTCTTGGTCCGGATGCTGCGGTACCGTCTGCCAGACGGCAGCAGACAGAACAGACTGTTGCTGGGGTGATTGGGGTCCTTTAATATCCTACCGGCCTTCTTCCTACACCGCTGGGTGTAGAGGTCCTCCATGGATGGCAGCTCCGTCCTGGTGATGTGCTGAGCAGTTTTCACCACCCTCTGTAGAGTCTTACGGTTGAGGGCGGTGCAACTGCCATACCAGGCGGTGATGCAGCCAGTCAGGATACTCTCGATGGTGCACCTGTAGAAGTTGCAGAGTATCCTGGAGTCCATGTTGAACTTCCGCAGCCTGCGGAGGAAGAAGAGCCGCTGTCGAGCCGCCTTGGATATGACCCTGGTGTGATGTGTCCATGTCAGGTCCTCACTGATGTTTACCCCGAGGAACCTGAAGCTGCTGACTCTCTCCACTGGAGTCCCGTCGATGGTGATGGGTGTGTGTGCCTCTCTCTGCCTCTTCCTGTAGTCCACAATCAGCTCCTTTGTTTTGCTGACGTTGAGATGGAGGTTGGTGTCCTGGCACCAAGATGTCAGGGCTCTGACCTCCTCTCTGTACGCCGTCTCGTCGCCGTCTGTGATCAGGCCGATGACGGTCGTGTCGTCAGCAAACTTGATGATGGTGTTGGAGCTGTGTTGCCACGCAGTCGTGCGTGAACAGGGAGTAGAGGAGAGGGCTGAGCACACAACCCTGAGGGGCTCCGGTGTTGAGGGTCAAGGTGGAGGATGTGATGTTCCCCATCCGCACTGCCTGGGATCTGCCCGTTAGGAAGCTCATGATCCAGTCACAGAGGGCGCTGTTGAGCCCAAGGTCCCTGAGCTTAATAGTTATCCCTGTGGTAACCTTTTATCTGACACTTCCTGCTTAAAACCCAAAAAGTCAGAAGGATCGTGAGGCCCCGCTTTCACGGTCTGTATTCATACCGAAAATCAAGATCAAGCTAGCTTTTGCCCTTCTGCTCCACGGAAGGTTTCTGTCCTCCCTGAGCTCGCCTTAGGACACCTGTGTTACCGTTTAACAGGTGTACCGCCCCAGTCAAACTCCCCACCTGCCACTATTCCTGGAGCGGGTCACACCAGGCGGTAACACCAGAAGCGAGAGCCCGCTCGGAGCTCGCCTCACCGGGTAAGTGAAAAAATAATAAGAGTAGTGGTATTTCACCGGCATCCGAAGCCTCCCACTTATTTGACTTATGAGTCAAATTCAACAGGGTCTTCTTTCCTCGCTATACTCGTTTCATACCCGAGGAGATGGTCAAGACACAGGTCAGATCAATGAGATGACAAGTGGTAGGTAACGTGTTTTATCGAAATGCCTTTGACTGCGGAGGGGAGTGGTTGCAAGAGAGACATAGAGGGAGAGAGACAGAGAGAGAGAGATATCAAAACCTGTGGTAAAAATGTGCATGTGTGTATGAGGTTGTGTTAGAAATTAAAAATAAATAAATAACAAAAAGATATTTAAAAAAACAAAAACGCAATATGGGCAGGGATAAATCTTTGGTAGTCCAACTCTTAAAAAGTTCCCCTATTATGAAAAATGTGCTTTCTTTTATGCATAAATATGTATCCCCGGTGTGTAAGGAGAATCACAAAGTGTCAGAAAATTACAACCTTCTCTCTTTTCATCCTTAACTAAATCGTTAAAAACGAGGGTACAAACGAGCAGATCCAGATTTGCTTTGGTTATGACTTTGTAATCGAAATGTTTGCTGGCCTTACATTGAATCCCTGGCAAAGTCCAGCCCACGTGACACGTCCAAACCCATCATCCACAATATACCGTTCGAGCTGAATCCTCTCGAGCACCTCTGCGTCTCTGTGCAGGATGTCTGCAGGAGAGACTTAGAGTTGTTGTATATATAAACATATAATGTCACTGTTTTAGTGCTTCAGAAATAATGCTGGATTTTGTTTGGAACATAATATGGTGTTCAATCATGGCAGCATTTAGCTGAGTTTCTCTGTTAGAAACTTCTCTCTTATTCAAAAGTTTCAAAGAAGAGGCCACAAATGTATACAACCACATGTGTGCAATCTTTCAAACATGACATTGTTATTCTGTACTCTGGGAAAATAAGATTGGCCCCTTAAAAGGTCAAGAGACAGTAACCTACACATCTGTAACATGTGAACTGAGCAGGCTAATGTGTAAAAATTGGAATGTGTGTGTGCGTGTGTGTGTGTGTGTGTGTGTGTGTGTGTGTGCGTTGCAAATCGCTATATAATGTGTACGATTCTTGCGATCATTTCGGAGACACTGCGCGTTGGACTGCTTGGGAGTAACGTGGTGTTTTCACATTATTATGCTTGTTACGTAACAATATAATATTTAACACCATCCATTTCTTTGTATGTGTCTTGATGTGTTTCTACTGTCCTAATGTTGTGAGTGTATAAGGTTTCGGATTCACAACAACAGAATCAACACTTTCTAAAACGGGGCTGAAACAGAGGGATAGCGGACATGCTAAAATGCATGATCTGTTTGGTATTTTGAGCAAAACACGTCAGAGACATGTTTTTTTATATATTTGAGAGGAGACCTTTAAGTTGCATCAAGTCCAGCGTAGCCTCGTGGGTCCACCAGATGTTGAACTTCAGGTCATACCGGATATTACTTATTAGGTAGCATGTAGGTTATTTTGTATCGTATATGAGTAGAGGGAGAATGAAGTGGAGTTACATACTAAACACACCGCCTCTACCTCTCACTCATTGAAGCTGCAATAATACGTGTTTAATAACCAATAAACCTCAGAACAATTGTATAAGATATTGTTGCGAAAATGTTCGTTGTTTGAAGACCAAGAGGTGGTCAAAAGTAGACCAGGAAACTTCTAGTTTAAATGAAAGAGTATTTATTAATGCAATAGTGTAGTAGGTTTACAAGGGAACACAGCTGTGGCCCTTAAATCTAATTCACTGGTCCACAGTTCACACGAAGCAGTTATATGTCTTCAGTTGCAAGGATAAAAGACACAGTTCCTATTTCAAACATCATGTTTTATATTCCCCCTCATACGTGGCCTTCTTCAGCTGGCTGACATTGGAGGGCCGGGTCCATGACGTATTAGGCTACGTCATCTTCTTCCGTAGTAACTTTCTCAAATTACCTTTGCTCCCGTAATTTATCCAACATTCGAAAGTCATTTAAACACACATTAATAATATTAATAGAATGTTCTTGAGTGAGAGTTGAAAACGGTGTGTTTAATAGGTAACTCCATGCATGATTCTCCTTCTACTCGTATATTGATTGTACTATTAGCTACATGCTAACCAAGGCTAAAAAACAACATCCGGTACTACCGTAAGTTCAAAATCTGGTCTGTCGGGAAACAGAGAATTATATCATTTAATGTTCCGTTTCAATATATTGATTTATTCTCATAACACCCACAAGGCTACGCTGGACTTGATGCAACTGAAAAGCCTCCTATTATGCTCTTTTATGGCATATATTATAAGTCTCAAATATATTAAAAAAACATTTTCAAAACAACTCGCGCTGCGACCAACTTCAACAGATGTGGAAGGAAACAGAGGGAACAGACTTGGTGGCACTTACTGAAAGTATCTGCACCATAAAGGCGGATATGGGCAGGATACGTTGTGATGTTTGTGAACAATTTCAGAAACTCAGCTAAACGCTGCCGTGATTAAACGCTATATTATGTTCAAAACCACATCAAGCATTATTTCTGAAACAGTTCTCAGTGTTTACCACTAAAACAGCGACATTATATGTATTATTTATACAACAACTCTGTTGTATATATGTGTAGAGGGAGAATGCCGCAGGAAACCGATGGACTGTCCACTCCAGGTAGGGAATGAAGCCTTACCCCAAGTGAAGTAACTCGGGGTCTTGTTCTTGAGTGAGGGAACAATGGAGCGTGAAAAGGGGCCGGAGAATCAGAGCAGCGGGAGCGGTACTGCAGTCGCTTTACCGCACCGTTGTGACGAAAATAGAGCTGAGCCAGAAGGCAAAGCTCTCTTTCTACCGGGCCATTTTCGTTCCTACCCTCACCTATGGTCATGAAGGATGGGTCATGTCCGACAGAACGAGATCGCGGATACAAGCGGCTGAAATGGGATTTCTCCGCAGGGTGGCTGGCATCTCACTAAGGGATAAGGTGAGAAGTTCAGTCATCCGGGAGGGACTCGGAGAAGAACCGCTGCTCCTTCACGTTGAAAGGAGCCAGTTGAGGTGGTTCGGGCACCTAGTGAGGATGCCACCTGGGCGCTGCCCTAGGGAGGTGTTCCAGGCACGTCCAGCTGGGAAGAGACCGTGGGGTAGACCTAGGACCAGGTGGAGGGATTATATCTCTTCACTGGCCTGGGAGCGCCTTGGAATCCCCCAGTCAGAACTGGTTGATGTGGCCAGGGAAAGAGAAGTTTGGGGCTCTCTGCTGGAGCTGTTACCTCCGCGACCCTTACATAAAAGTGGGAGAAGATGGATGGATGGATGGATGTAAGGTCCTCCTGGTCTTGTTGTCACTCATTGGTTAGTGACGACAGGGTGGGTCTTCTGCACATCTGACTTTGTCATATTCTTCTTCTATTGGCTGACGTTGACAGAGGTGGGTCCATGGCACATTCTGCTTAGCCTTCTCATGATGTCTCTATTTATTTCTGAGGTTTATTGGTTATTAAACACGTATTATTGCAGCGTCAATGATTGAGAGGTAGAGGCGGTGTGTTTAGTATGTAACTCCACGTGTCATTGTCCCTCTACTCATATATATGGTACAATATAAGCTACATGCTACCTGAGGTTTTAAACCACAACATCCGCTATGACCGGAAGTTGAAAATATGGTCCTTCGGGAAACAGTGAATTTAATCATTTAACGTTCCGTTTTAATATATTGATTGATTCTCACACCACCGACGAGGCTACGCTGGACTTGATGCAACCTAAAAGTCTCATATTATACTCTTTTGTGGCTTATATTATAGGTCTCAAACATATAAAAAACCATGTCTCTGACGTGTTTTGCTCAAAATACTAAACAGATCATGCATTTGAGCATGTCCGCTTTCCCTCTGTTTCATCCCCATTTTTGAAAGTGCTGATTCTGTGACTGTCCCTTTCTTGCAAATGAGCTGAAGCTGGCCACGCCTCTTCGGAGCTCATGCAGCTCTCTATATGAATAGAGAAGTTTCTGACGAAGAAACTCAGCTAAAGGCTGCCGTGATTAAACGCCTTATTATGTTCCAAACCACATCCAGCAATATTTCTGAAACACTTTTCAGTGTTTACCACTAGAACAGTGACATTATGTGTATTATATATACAACAACTCTAAATCTCTGCTGAAGAGATCCTGCAGAGATACAGCGGTGCTCGAGAGGATTCAGCTCGCAACTGTATATTGTGAACGATAGGTTGGGACGTGGTGACAGGACGTTGCCAGGAGTTCAATGTAAAGTCAGCCCACATTTCCGATATGACATCATATCTGCAGCAAATCTGGATCAGCTCGTTTGTACCCCCGTTTTTGGAGATGTGGATAAGGAGGAAAAGAGAGAGGGTTGTATTTTCTGACACTTTGTGAGTCTCCTTACGCACCTGGGACACATATTTATGTATAAAAGAAAGGAAAAAGTGCATTTTGCTTAATAGGGGACCTTTAAGCTAGCGGACATGGATGACTGGAGCAGAAGATGCAACGTCTGTATAAATGGGCTAGCGGAAGGTCTTAAAGCGGTCTAACGCCATCCAATTTCTGACAAACTCGCTGGATTATTTCTGCAGGCCATTTTTATTTATTTGTGTTTTCCGTTGGACTCGTCTGTAGACGGATTTTGTTTATCTTTGTTTGGCTGTTCAGACTCATTTGCAAGCCTACTGCTTGATTTTCGGATCCCACGCCATGTAATATGCTTTTGACTTTAAAACTAACACAGCCAGTTTGTTTGCTATGTGGTTTGATCTATATCAGGGGTGCCCAACCATTTTTGAACCAAGATCTACTTTTAAAGTTGATAGTGTGTTGAGATCTACTAAGCCAAATCGAAAGCCATAGCGTAGCCACAATTAATTGTGCACCTATATAATAACACTATTTTCTGACACAAAGATCAAGTTTTAACCATAATAATACATTTATTGAAGTAAATGTACGCCGTAGGCCTAGGACTGGCCCGTAACAACACAACAACATACAACCCAATTAATACAATGCCTAATTTAAGTTGGAAAAGTGGTTCTCTACCTTAGTGGGACTTCTGGCACTGAGAGGAGGAAGCTAGTCTCTCATAGTCCGGACAGTAGCGCCAGCCGTAAGCAGGCCGCAAGGTGGTCATCAGTCATGGTGGATCTGTATTTTGACTTAATGATTTATTATGTTAAAAGGCAGACACACAAATATGTTGATCCAAAAAGTGCAGTCAAATTCTTTGCAGTTAGTCTGAGGTTGGGGTACTGCTCTTTCTGCATTAGATTCCAGAATTGGATATTTGTGTCAGCTGTAGCTCTTGATTTGAGCTCAATGTCATTATTTAGTGTGAGGATATCATTCTCAATAGCACTGCTATCCAGGTTGAAGAGTGATGCCACTTTGGACGTCATACAATCCACATCTATATTTTCCCCAAATGGAAAACTGAGAAAACTGACAACAGGCTCAATGGATGCAAAGTCAGTAAAGCGCCTGTCAAATTCTGACAAGATGCTTTGCACTTCATCATCATAACATGCACGCTCAAGCTCCGCACAGTCTTTGCCCTGACACTTAAGTTCTGTGTCCATGTGTGGAAAGTTCCGCAGATCACACTGTTGCAACCTGCTTGATAGCAGCTGTAACTTGCTTTTAAAGGTGTTCACGGAGCTGATCATGTTGATGATATGTTTGTTCTTACCCTGCAGCTCTAGATTCAAGTTATTGAGCTTGTCAGTCAGATCAGTAAGAAAGGCTAAATCCAAGAGCCACTGACTGTCTTCTAGCTGTGCATATTCAGCATGGTTTGAACGTTTCAAAAATTCTTTAATTTTGGGGAACAATTCAGAAAACCGTTCCAGAAATGTACCTCTGCTGAGCCACCTTAAGTCTGTGTGCAGCAGCAGATCTGTGTGTTCTGCACCGGTCTCCCCCAGTTGCGCACGGGCAATCTTGTGAGCCACATCCATCACGTCTTTCATATTTACAATCTTCCCGCACAACCCTTGCTGGTGAATTATACAATGGTAATTCAGGAAATCCGGGAAAGATTCAGACTGTTTGCACAATCCAATGAACCCAGCAGTACGTCCAATCATTGCTGGAGCCCCATCGGTTGTAATGGAGATGAGTTTGAAGAGGGGCAACTTGCTAGAGTAGAGTGGAAGAGAGCTTGAAATTTACCTGCAACGTTTTTTTTAAACTTGCAATAATTCCCAAACCCTATACTCCTGGGACACAATTTTACGCTTGAATTGTAGGAGAACATCTCTTAGGTGGAAAAATAAAAACAATTTATGCAAAGAACTTAAAAGAAAAGTCTTTTAAGGGCACCACTTGACAAAAACTTTTCACATGTCTCCATTAAGTCCCATTGTAAATGTTGCCTCATCTTTCATCAATCCGCACAACTTTAGATAAACTGCCAAATGAGACACTTGAAAATACACAAAAAGCACAGTGTCCGCTCATCAAGTATCTGAGCATTGAAAGTTTTTACCAATAGCTGCTACCGTTTTCCAACAAAAGTAAAAAATGTAAGAGGTTTATTTCTCATTCAGATCAATGGAAAGGCTCTCCTTACACTGATCAGTGCAGATCTCCATGGAAACCTTTGATCTCTGGGCACACACACAGGTGTTTTGATTAGCAGCTCAACCATAAACACACAGACTGGAGTTTAACAGACTGTCTCAGACTACTCTATCCTGTCTGATGGAGACTTCATACTGAGTTCAACATGTTCCACATATTGTATACATTATTATAATTCAGTGAAAGAAACTGAAAATCACAAAAAGGCCTCAGCTGACTAAGAGAAACTGAAAATTGCAACAAAAACTGAAAGAAGCTGAAAATGACAAAAGTGCCTTATCTCACTGAGAGAAGCTGAAAATCACAAAACGGCCTCAGTTCAGTGAAAGAAGCAAAACATTACAGAAGTGCCTTATCTCACGAGAACCTGAAAATTGCAAAACAGGCCTCAGTTAGCTGAAAGAAGCTACAAATAGCAAAAGTGCCTTATCTCACTGAGAGAAGCAGAAAATCACAAAAACGGCCTCAGTTCACTGAAAGAAGCTGAAAATCACCAAAATTAGGCTTCAGTTCACTTTAAGAAGCTAAAAATAACAAAAAGTGCCTTATTCACTGAGAGAACCTGAAAATAGCAAAAAAGGCCTGAGTTCAGTGAAAAATTATCAAAATCACAAATTGTATGAGAGCAACCCACTTCTGTTGCTTGTTTTCACGTGTACTCTTGGGTATTGATGTATATGTGCTTGTCGGGGAGAATTAAGCACAAACAAGAAGAGTTAGAAACATTTTGGTGTGTTACCCACCAAAACTGCTTTTCTCACTGCGAGGAGCTGAAAATCACAAAAACTGCCTCAGTACAGTTGAAAGAAGCTAAAAGTGACAAAAGTGGCTGAAAATGACAAAAATGCCTTATCTCACTGAGAGAAGCTGAAGATCACAAAAAGGCATGAGTTCAGTGAAAAAATGACAAAATCACAAATTGTATGAGAGCAGCTCACTTCTTTTATTGTTTTCATGTGTACTCCTGGATATTGATGTATGCGCATGCTTTATGGGGAGAATTAAGCACAAACAAGAAGAGTTAGGAACATTTTGGTGTGTCATCCACCAAAACTATTTTTCTCAATGAGAGAAGCTGAAAATTACAAAAAGAGTCCTAAGTTCACAGAGCAAAGCTGAAAATCACAAAAACGGTCTCAATTCAGTGAAAGAAGATGAAAATCACAAAAAACGGCATCAGTTCAGTAAAAAATGTCAAAATCAAAATTTATGAGAGCAATACACTTATTTTGCTTGTTTTCATGTGTACTCTGGCTATTGATGTATGTACGTGCTTTTTGGGGAGAATTAAGCACCAAAAAGAACATTTCCTGGAATAACATTACCATCATAGTATTGTTAAGTACAAAGAACCACACCTAATTCAACTCACTTTGAAAATTACTTTGTTCATGTTTTAGCACTATTGTCCTTTAATAATGTTGTCAGTGGGTTAACGAGCGAGCAGAATGGCCCTCAGAGCAACTGGTGTGCTGATGTGGTAACTTTTCATATGCCTGTAAGAATGTCATTTGAGATCTCTAAAGGGAAATTTGGGTCCAACATTGTGGCAAGGAAGTAGATGGTGTGATTGAAAGGCTCTTCCTTTCCAGTCTTCTCAGCCATGTTGATGTACACAAAAATTCCCATAAACCTTTTCAGGAGTGACTCTCGCAGTGCCCTTACTAAAGGTCGGCATTGGGTATGGGCTTCTTCCATCTTTAAAAGATGTGTGTTTAGGTCCAGGACACTAGATACATCGGCACTGATGGTGACATATTTCTCACCTTCCGTGAGGCTAACAGGGTCAGAATGGCAGTGAGTTCTTTCAGTTGGCTCCACTCATGAGGACTGAAAACAACATTAGCAAAGTCGTTGATGCACATTTCTGTGAGCATTTTGAGGTCAAGAGCTGTAAGTGCCTGCACCTGTTTGAAGGTACTGTTCCATCGTTGTAGTGTTGACTGCAGGGACAGTTTATACCGTGCCAAACACGGCCTCAAATTTGTCTTTAAATTTAGAGCTGCTATGTAGGAGAGTAGTGAATCGTGAGGTTTTTGCAATGGCCAGACCAATAGACTTAACCTCCTTCATCCCATCATTTACTATCAATTGAAGGGAATGACCAAAACAAGAAAGTCGCTCCCCTGTTGACCCAAGGAGTTCTGGGTGCTCTGGGTCCATGTCCTCCCACAAGTGTTCATCATCAAGTTCCTCTTTCTCACTTTCTGTGTCATCTGCTTGATGCTGGGGCATTTGAATCTTGAAGGCACACTTCATATTGGCAGCGTTATCAGTTTTAATATAGCTTATTTTTTGACTGGTGCCATATTCTTCAATCATTTCTTCAAAAGCAGCAGCAATTATTTCGCCACTGTGTCTCCCTGTAAAACGTCTGCATTCTAGCAGGTAGGGTGTCAGTGCATAGGAACCACTTGAACTGCATACTGCAAAAGTGACATATTTCCTTATTTGTCATAATGTGCTCTACAAGTCTAAATGTGATGTCAAATGAATAGATCTAAATAGGAAATTGGCAAGAAAAATGCTTTCACTCACACTTTTATTTGCTAAAATACTGTTGTGGTCTACATGAATGTACAGGGTAGGTTTTTTAATTACACAAATTTGAGAATCCTTATCATGAGACATGCAGGCCTAGTTGCTGACATATGTGAGGAAATATATAACTCGTGCCATTGTTAGCTCAGCAAAGTACCATGACCTAATAACTGTAACATTAACTGTGTTAAAAAAAACTCCTGTTGTAATGTTACTTAGCTTCAATGCAAATAATAACTAGCAGAAGACCACACTACACCCTGCATGTTCGTCACGATGCATTGTGATTGTGCACATTGAAAATGTTTGATCTTTGTTCCAATAGAAGTAGAGTCCAGAGAAACCCCATGTGACGACAAGCGGCCAACAGGATCCAGCCGCCGCTACCAACCAATGAGAGGACGAGAACAGAGCTTGTCTTATTTTTAAGTTGTTTATTGTATGACCGGAAAGGGATGGTTCTATAAAAAATGTTTGTATTGTGAAATCGAGCTATCTTTTGTTCCGGACCGCCAGACAGTAACTACTGATGAGCTCCACTCATTCAGCGTCCTGTGCACGCGTGTATCGGGCTATTGAGCCACAGCTGTGAAACTTTTGTAAAACCTATTGCTGGATCCTTTTATGAAATACTCCTTTTAGAACTTATATGGGGAGTTTCACTTCGTTTTCTTATAAATTGACTCCTGGACTTTGAATAAAGAAAACATTTCTTACATCAGCTAACATTATATTAACGTTAGCTTGCTCTTTTTTGCGATTTTCAGCTTCTCCCATAAGGCATTTTTGTCATTTTTAGCTTCTTTCAGTGAACTGAGGCCATTTTTATGTGATTTTCAGCTTCTCTCAGTGAGATAAGGCACTTTTGTCATTTTTAGCTTATTTCACTGAACTGAGGTCTTTTTTCTTGTGATTTTCAGCTTCTTTCACTGAACTGAGGCCGTTTTTGTGATATTCAGCTTCTCTCAGTAAGATAAGGCACTTTTGTCATTTTTAGCGTCTTTCACTGTATTAAGGCCGTTTTTGTGTTTTTCAGCTTTTCACTGAACTGAGGCCGTTTTTTTGTGATTTTCAGCTTCTTTCAACTGAACTGAGGCCGTTTTTTTTGTGATTTTCAGCTTTTTTCACTGAACTGAAGCCGTTTTTTGTGATTTTCATGTTTTCTAATTGAGATAATGCACGTTTGCATTTTCAGCCA